>NW_025341975.1:0-5007 GCF_016433145.1 Gracilinanus agilis | reverse complement strand
TATGGTTTGCCTAAGCTTACCTACTGAGGCTGTAACTGGCAGGACTAACTTCTTAGTATACTGTCATTTGCACTGATTTTTTAAAATATGCCTAAAAATTATGTCTATCAGCTTTTTCTTTGGAAGTGGACATGGTAATTCTATATCTGTATATATTTTTCTCTTGGTCCTACTCTTTTTGTTCTTCAAATTTCATCTATGCCTTTCCAATAAAAAAATTAACCTTCCCGATCTTTTGGGATGAGAACTCGTTGGAAAACAGTTTGACAGAAATTAGTCATAGAACAATATTGCAGACCCTATGTCAAGATGAGGTCAAAATGAGTATATGATTCAGAGAGAAAGGGTGATACCATAGGCAAATTAGGAGAGCATAGAATAGTTTATCTTTCAGATCTATGGGGAAGAGAAGAACTTATGACCAAACAAGAGATATGAGAACATTAAAAGATGTAAAATGAATAATTTTGGTTATTTTAAATTAAAAGGTTTTCTACAAACAAAACTAATGCATCAAAGGTTAGAAGGGAAATCACAAACTGGGGGAAATTTTTCACAGCAAATTTCTCTGAGAAAGGTCTAATTTATCAAATATATAGAGTCAAACTTATAGGACTACAAGTTATTCCCCAATTGACAAGTGATCAAAGATATGAACCAGCGATTTTAAGATGAAGAAATCAAAGCTATCAATAATTATATGAAAATATGTTCTAAGTCACTCTGGATTAGAGAAATGCAAATTAGAACAACTCTGAGGTACCACCTCACATCTATCAGATTTTCCAATATGAGAGTAAAAGAAAATGATAGATGTTGGAGGGAATGTGGCAAAATTGGGACACTAATGCATTGTTGGTGAAGTTTTGAATTGGTTCAGCCATTCTGGAGGGCAATTTGGAGCTATGCAAAAGGGCTAGAAAACTGTGTATACCCTTTGATCCAGGGAATATGACTACTGGGTCTGTATCCCAGAGAGATTAAAAAAAGGGGTTGGTGGAAGGACCTACTTGTATAAAAATATTCATAGCTTCTTTTTTTGTGTTGGGAAAAGATTGGAAATTGAGAGAATGCCCATCAGTTGGGGAAAGGCTGAACAAATTGTGGCATATGATGGTGATTGAATATTATTGTGCTATAAGAAATGATAAGCAGAATGATTTGAGAAGAAGCTGAAAAGACCTATAGGAACTATTTACACAGTGAAATCAGCAGTACCAGGAGAACATTGTACACAGTAACAACAATATTATACGATGATCAGCTTTGAAAAACTTAGCTACTATTAGCAATACAACGATCCAGGACAATTGTGAAGGACTTAGGACAAAGAATGCTAACCACCTCCAGAGAAAGAAAGAGTCATGCTGTTTTTCACTATATTACCCATTAGGGTTTTGGTTTTATATGAGTATTCACTTACAATGACCAATATGGAAGTATGTTTTGCATGATACGACATGTATAACCCAGTTCAAATTGCCTACCATTTCTGGGAGTTAGGAGGGAATGGAAGTAGGGGAGACAATTTGGATCTTATAACTAAGGAAAACATATGTCAAAAATTGTTACTACATACAGTTGAGAAAATATAATATTGAAAAATAAAAATTAACCTGCTTATTACAGTAATATTCCATCATAATCAGATGCCACATCTTGTTTAGCCATTCCCTAATGGATGGACATCCCCTCAGTTTTGAGTTCTCTACCACTACAAAGAGAGATGCTCTAAATATTTTGTAATATATAAATTCTTCCCCTTTTCACCTTATCACCTTGGGAAACATCCCCATTGGTGGTATTGCTGGGTCAAAGAAAATACATAGTTTTATAATTCTCTGGGCAAAATTCCAAATTGCTCTCCAGAATGGTTAGATCAAGTCACAGTTCCAACAAAATGGTATTAATTTCCCGATTTTTTCCACATTCCCTTTAACATTTATCATTTTGACTTTTTATTATTTTAGCCAATCTGATGGGTATGAACTGTTATCTCAGAGTTGTTTTGATTTGCATTTCCCTAATCTGTAATGATTTAGAGCATTTTTTCTTATGCCTTTGTATGGCATTGATTTCTTCATCCACAAATGTTATGCGACCATTTTTCATTGGGGAATGACTCATGTTCCTATAAATTTGACAAAACTGTATATATCTGAGTTATGAGACCTCTGTCTGAGAGGCTACCTAAACATGTTTCCCAAATTTTCTACTCTCATTTCCATTGAGTTCTTAAACTTCATAGTCACTACTGAGCTTGTAGCACTTCTCCAGTCTTTGTGGTACAAATCAACTCTTCCTGTCATCCTGAAATGATAATTAAGCCAACTACCCTTCGTTTTAGGTTCGTGTGAAGTTTGAGGATGTGGCAATATATCTCTCAAAGGAGGAATGGGGTGTCATGGACCCCACTCAGAGGAGACTGTACAGGCAGGTGATGCTGGAGAATTACAAGAATGTCGTCTCCATGGGTAAGCATGCCATTGTGCCCCATTTTCTACCTTCTGGCCTTCAACTTAACCTGTCCTTGGTTTCATTTGTTAGTAATGGCAACTAATAGTAATAGCAACATTTAGATACTGCTTTGGCATTTGTAAAGTGCTTTACAATTATCTACAGCCCTGAGGGGTAGGTGCTGTTATTTTTCATTTTACAGATTTGGAAACTTAGATAGACAGATTAAATGGCTGACACAGAATCTCACTCAGCTAGTAATTGTCTGAACCAAGATCTAGACTCGAGCCTTCCTGACTTCAAGCTACCATTTCTATAAATCGTATTATCCAGTAGTTTGACATTGGCATAAAGCCTGTTATTTCAGTGGTCTGGCTCTTACAGGAGGATGGAGCACATGCCCAGTGTGGAGGATGGTCAGTGCAAAGGCCCAAAGATAGCTAAGGAAGGAAAGGAGAGAAGACCAATTCGAACTAATCATAGAGTATGGGAGTGGGGATCATGTCCAACAAAGGTGGAAAGTTTGGTTGGTGATTGAAAGCTAAACAGAAGAGTTTATATTTTCTCCTGGAGACAATAGGGGTCCTCTGGATTTAGAAATAAAAGGGATTTGGTTCCGGGTTAAGAAGGTGGCAGAGTAAAAAGCAGCACTTAACCTCTCCTGACTGAAACAAACAGGACTTCTCAAGGGGGCATAAAAACAAGCCCAGTTGAACGGAGGGACCCCACAACAGGGTGCAGCGTGGAAAGTACGTGGATTCGGGGCATTTCCATGCTATAAAGGGGTGAAACAACTCTCACTAAATCGCGGGCTAAGCAACCATCCCCCTTCCCCACACACACACACACACACACCACCTGCAGCGCCGAAGCCAGGTCAAAAGAAATAGAGCAAGTTTGGGGCACCCATTGAGTCATTGGCAGCTCCAGGGTCTGTTCTTGAGAGCAGCAAGATTTAGGACCCCAAAAAGCTGAAGAACACACACGGACTCTGAGCGCAGACGCAGAGCACAGGTGTGGGTTATGCGGGGATGGGGGGAGGCAGACATAGGCGGGAGAGAAGGCTCAGAAACCCTGAGTGGAGAACCAGTGCAGACGGGTATACAACTGTGGAAGCAGCACCCTGAGACTTGTAAAGGAACCTCCTGCAGAGGATCAAGCAAGAGGGTTCACCAGGGGGCTTGACCTTGGAAAAAACCAGACCTCAGACCTCAGGAGCCAAAAGACCGCAGACAGACCCTGAGCACGAGAATAAAGCTGAGAAGCTGCTGGGCTAACGATGGCTACCCAGATCCAAGAAGTCCAGAAGAAAGAGAGAAAGATTAACAACAAGAAGAAGAAATCTTTAACACTCGACAACTTTTACACAGCGAAAATCCAGACTACCGAGCAATCAGAAGAGGAGAAAAAACAAGCAATCACATCCAAATCATCCCAAGATAATCAAAACTGGTCACAAGCTCTTGAAATGTTCAAAACTGAGATGATGAGAAAGTTGGAAAAGATTTGGTCAGAGAAATGGGAAGTAGCTCAAAAGGAAATCAGGCAAGAAAATAACAGTTTAAAAGGCAGAATCTTGCAATTGGAAAGAGAGGCAAGTCAACTGAAGACCAGAAATGACCAGATTGAAAAGGAAAACTAGTCCTTAAAGGCTAGAATTGAACAGTTAGAAGCTAATGATCGCTCAAGACAACAAGAACAAATAAAACAAAGCCAAAAGACTGAAAAAATAGAAGGAAACATGAAATATCTTAATGAGAAAGTGACAGACCAAGAAAACTGGTCTAGAAGAGACAATTTGAGAATAATTGGTCTTCCAGAAAAGGGAGAAATTAATAGAAATTTGGACTCCATACTAAAAGAAATTATTCAGCAAAATTGCCCTGAAGTCCTATAACAAGAGGACAATATAGACATTGAAAGGATCCATAGATCACGGTCGACATTCGATCCAGATAAGAAAACGCCCAGAAATATAATTGCCAAATTCAAGACCTTCCAAGTAAAAGAAAAAATCTTACAAAAAGCCAGAAAGAGACAATTCAAATATCAAGGCACACCAATCAGGATCACACAGGATCTGGCAGCCTCCACTCTAAAAGACCTCAAAGCTTGGAATACGATATTCAAAAAGGCAAGAGAGCTGGGCCTGCAACCACAGATCAACTACCCATCAAAATTGACTATATACTTCCAGGGAAAGTATAGGCATTCAACAAAATTCAAGATTTCCAAGTATTTCCAAAAGAAAAGACCAGGGCTAAATGGAAAGTTTGATATCCAACCACAAAAATCAAGAGAAAAATGAAAAGGTAAATAAGAAACAGAGGGGAAAGAAAGAAAACTCAGAATTTTTTAAATTTGCCTTTTTAAGGGCCTCAGTAAGATCGAATTATCTCTATTCCTATGTGGAGAAATGCTATGTATAATTCTCTGTAGTGAACTCCATTCACTATTAAGTATTCACTATTATAGTGGTCGGAAGAATGATTTATGGAGAGAGGGTGGAGTGCTAAATGGTCTAAGATGATATGGGGGGTGGGAAAGAGG
>NW_025341974.1:0-1124 GCF_016433145.1 Gracilinanus agilis | reverse complement strand
CCCAAGTATGGACTCTCTGATGTAGAGCAAGATGGGATCTCTGCCTAAAAGTCTTTCCACACTGCCTGCATTCATAAGGTTTCTCCCCAGTGTGGACCCTCTGATGTACAACAAGACTAGAGTTATTTGTGAATGTCTTTCCACACTTCTTGCATTCATAAGGTTTTTCCCCAGTGTGGACTCACTGATGTGCAGCAAGACTGGAATGGTCACTGAATGTCTTTCCACGCTGCTTGCATTCATAAGGTTTCTCCCCTGTATGGATTCTCTGATGAACAGTAAGTTCCATGCTCTTCCTGAAAGTCTTTCTACAATGCTTGCATTTACAAGGTTTCTCCCCAGTGTGGAATGTCTGATGTGCAGAAAGATTGGATCTCTGACTCAATCTTTTTCCACTTTGCCTGCATTCATAATCCCCAGTGTGGACTCTTTGGTGTGAAGCAAGATGGGATCTCTGACTAAATGTCTTTCCACATTGATTGCAGTCATAAGGTTTCTTGCCATTGTGGATTCTCTGACATAGAGCAAGACTGAAACTCTGATTGAATGTCTTTCTAAATGGCTTGGTTTCATAAGATTTCTCCCCAGTGTGGATTTTCTGATGTGCAGCAAGCCTCGAGCTCAGTCTAAATGTCTTTCCACATTGCCTGCATTCATAAGGTCTCTTACCAGTATAGATTTTCTGATGTCCAGGAATACTGGCCCTGTGCATAAAAGTCTTTCTGCACTGATTACTTTCACTAGATTTTTCCACAGTGTACATTCTTTAATGTTCAATATGAGAAGGGTTTTGAGGTGCAACACAGAATTCTCTGAAAGTGAAGTTATTGGGACAATCACTCTTGAATATTTGTAGGTCCATTTCTTCCACAGGAAGGCTCACCTCTGTTGTATTCACCTTCATTTCAGATCTGATCTCTCCTTCTAAAAGAACAAACAGTAAAATATACATATATAGTGACACATACACATATATAACTCTTTTAAGATAGAAAGTAGAGGATTTTTTAAAAGTTTGCACCTGAAGTAATCAAAGAGGCCAGGTTCCCTAGATCCAAGAGTACAGACTAGGAAGTTATGAATGAGAAGATGAGAAAGAGGGCTTTGAACACCAAACAGAATGT
>NW_025341973.1:0-2434 GCF_016433145.1 Gracilinanus agilis | reverse complement strand
GGCTAGTTTTCTTTCTTATAAGTCCCTCAGCCTTGTTCTGGATCCTTACATTGCTGCTAGTATAAAAGTCTGTTATATCTGATTGTACCACCGTGTATCAGTCTCCATGTACAATGTTCTTCTGGATCTACTCCTTTCATTCTGCATCAATTCCTGGAGGTCATTTCAGTTCACATGGAATTCCTCCACTTTATTATTCCTTTGAGCACAATAGTATTCTATCACCAACAGACACCACAATTTGTTCAGCCTTTCCCGAATAGAAAGATATTCTCTTATTTTCCAATTTTTTGCCACCAAAAAGAGTGCCGCTATAAATATTTTTCTACAAGTCTTTTTCCTTATTATGTCTTTGGGGACAAGCAGTGCTATGGCTGGATCAAAATGCAGATAGTCTTTTAAAGCACTTTGAACATAGTTCCAAATTGCCATCCAGAATGGTTGGATCAGTTCACAACTCCACCAGCAGTACATTAATGTCCCAATTTTGCCACATCGCCTCCATATTCATTACTCTCATATTCTGTCATTTTAGCCAATTGGCTAGGTGTGAGGTGATACATCAGAGTTGTTTTGATTTGCATTTCTCTAATTATTAGATATTTAGAACACTTTCTTATGTGCTTTATCTGAGAATTGCCTATTCATTTCCCTTGCCCATTTATCAATTGGGAGATGACTTGATTTTTTGTACAATTGATTGAGCTCCTTGTATATTTGAGTGATTAGACCTTTATCTGACTTTTTTGTCATAAAGATTTTTTTCCCAATTTGTTGTTTCCCTTCTAATTGTGGTAGCATTGATTTGTATGTACAAAAATGTTTTAGTTTAATGTAGTCAAAATTATTTATTTTACATTTTGTGATTTTTTTTCTGACTCTTGCTTAGTTTTAAAATCTTTCCCTTCCCATAGATCTGATAAGTATACTATCCTGTGCTCACCCAATTTACCTATAGTTTCCTTCTTTATATTCAAGCCATTCACCCATTCTGAGTTTATCTGGGTATATGGTGTGAAATGTTGATCTAGGCCCAATATCTTCCATATTATTTTCCAATTTTCCCAGCAATTTTCGTCAAATAGTGGTTTTTTGTCCCCAAAGCTGGTTTCTTTATGTTTGTCAAAAACTGTCTTGCTGAGGTCGCTTACCCCTAGTCTATTCCACTGATCCTCCTTTCTGTCTCTTCACCAGTACCATATTATTTTAATGACTAGTGCTTTGTAGTATAGTTTAAGATCTGGTACTGCTAGGCCACCTTCCTTCATATTTTTTTTTCATTATTTCCCTTGATATTTTTGGTCTTTTGTTCTTCCAAATTAACTTTGTTGTAGTTTTTTCTAATTCAGTAAAAAAGTGTTTTGGTAGTTTGATAGGTATAGCACTAAACAGGTAAATTAATTTGGGTAGGATGGTCATTTTTATTTTGCTAGCTCATCCTACCCATGAGCAATCAATGTTTTTCCAGTTCTTTAGATCTAGTTTTAATTGGGTGGAAAGGGTTTTGTAGTTGTGTTCATATAATTGCTGTGTTTGTCTTGGCAGATAGATTCCTAAGTATTTTATATTATCTAGGGTGATTTTAAATGGAATTTCTCTTTCTAACTCTTCCTGATGCAATGTTTTGGAAATATATAGAAATGCTGGTGATCTATGTGCGTTTATTTTGTATACAGCAACTTTTCTAAAGTTGTTGATTATTTACAATAACTTTTTAGTTGAATCTCTGGGATTTTTTAAGTAGACCATTCATATCATCTGCAAAGAGTGATAGCTTGGTCTCCTCATTGCGTATTTTGATACCTTCAATTTCTTTTTATTTTCTAATTGCTACTGCTAGTGTGTCCAGTACAATGATAAATAATAGAAGTGGCCACCTTGTTTAATGCCTGATCTTATTGGGAATGCTTCTAATTTAACTTCATTACAGATGATGTTTGTTGATGGTTTTAGATATATACCATTTATTATTTTTAGGAAAGGTCATTCTATTCATATACTTTCTAGTGTTTTCAGTATAAATGGGTGTTGTATTTTGTCAAAAGCTTTTTCAGCATCTATTGAGATAATTATGTGGTTTTCATTGGTTTGCTTGTTGATTGGTCATATGGTCAATTATGTGCATGGCTTTCCTACTGTTGAACCAACCTTGCATTCCTGGTATAAATACCACCTGATCATAATGAATAACCCTCATGATCACTTGCTGGAATCTTTTTGCTAGTATTCTGTTTAAGATTTTTGCATCAGTGTTCATTAGGGAGATTTGTCTGTAGTTTTCTTTCTCTTTTTTTGACCTATCTGGCTTTGGGATCAGTACCATATTTGCGTCATAGAAGGAGTTTGGTAGAACTCCTTCCTTGCTTATTATGTCAAAGAGTTTGTACAGTATTGGAATTAGTTGTTCTTTGAAGGTTTGATAGAATTCACTTGT
>NW_025341972.1:0-7218 GCF_016433145.1 Gracilinanus agilis | reverse complement strand
TGGTCCATTCTATCTGCATCTGACATGTAGTGCAGAAAAATCATACACGCAGTTTTACTTGCCGATGATTTTGTAATGGAATCCAGATAAAACATCTATTACAGACTCTGTTTCTCTAAATGACTCCTAATAGCCTCTTGGAGGGGTCAAGTTGTTTTTGGATTAATCTACCTGCTGGTATCAGAGCTTTTCAGGGCTCAGGTGACCAGGACCAAACACAAAGACTGCCTCAGCCTGGATTGGTCACGTAGGGAATCCAGATAACAGGCCCTAAATTTGACCCTATTTCTCCAATTGGCTTTTTACATATAACGGCTTTCAACACCAGTTCAATTCAAGGTCTAACTAAAATGCCTGCTCCTGCAGGAAGCTTGTACATTTCACATATTCTTTGCTCTTCCTCAGACTTGTTAGCACACTCCACCCTTTGCCTTTCTTGGATTATTAACTGGAGCCTCAGGTGGAATTACTTAAAGCTTAGGTTTAGCTCATGGGTAAGGTCTTCCCCAAAAAGAGGAATAGGAAGATATTGAATGTTATATCAACAGTTCTTATAGCACAGTCCTAGACCTTTGGAGGTCCCTGAGATCTTTTAGAGGGGTCTGCAAGGACAAAACTATTTTCATAACAATACTAAGATGTTCTCCTAAGATTTTTGCTAATATAGTAATTATCAATAGGTTTAAACCACATAAACAAAGGTCTTTGGGGGGACTTTAATAATTTTTAAGAATGTAAAGGAGGGGCCAGCTAGTTGGCACAGTGGCCAGCTAGGCGGCCATCTCTACAGTGGGTAGAGCACCAAGTCTGGAGTCATGAGGACCTGGGTTCAAATCTGACCTCACTTCCTAGATATGTGACCCTGAGCAAGTCACTTAACCCCATTTGCCTAACTCTTGCCCTTCTGTCTGAGAGTTGTTACTAAGTCATAAAGTAAAGGTTTAAAACAAACAGTCTAAAGGAGACTTGAGGCCAAAAATATCTGAGAGCCACAATGTTATGTAAATCAAGCATGAAACAGCTATTTATTTCCTCTCTCCAAAAGAAATGCTTACTATATACAAAACCACAACCATGCATTGACAGATAGAGTATGTAACGTAAAACTACAGAAATACTCTACCAAAAGGCTGATACTTTAAACATCAAAAGATGAAATCTGTTGAAGTGTATACCATCTGATAACTTCTTCTTTGTTTAGCTAATTAAACATACATGTCATTACACCTCAGCTCTTCACTAGCCAAACAATTCCTTCAAGGTCCATCATCTGTCAAACCAGATCAGTGATATCCTCTCAAAAATAGAAATGCCCCCTGAACATTGAACAATGGACACAGAATCTCCAGGCTTCCAGAACTCACAAAGCTACCTCCAAGCCTTCACCCATCCATCTAGAAATCAAAATTTAGTCACCTTTGTTCAGAGAAAAAAATACAATGAATAAAAGGCAGGCCAAGACCCTTAACCATACCCCTACTTTGGATGGCACATGATTGCAGAAGAAATGTTGGAGTGTAGAGTGGATGAAGAATACCACCCCTACCTTACCATTCCCTCAGGAAGTCAAGAGAAAGAAAAAAAATACCTAGCCCATAGGAGAGTCAAAGTGAGGAGGTTAAAATTCATTTGGTCTTATTGATCCTATTTACAAGAAATCAATTTTGTCCTGTACCACCTTTTACCTGTAATTGCTTAAGACATGGTTCTTCATCTCTGAACTGAGTTCAGAATTCCACTAGTCTGTAATAGATGAAGTTTAGAAACACAGCTCTCCTGCTAATACGTTGTGCTGGCCTTGGAGTGGCATGATATCTTCAACTACCCAACTATCCTTCGAAGATGTATGATTTGCTGTCCAAAAGGGCTGGGCCATTATCTTGCACTAGATTCCAACAATGAGCTCTTCTGAGTTTCATGGGAAAAGAAGGAAGGGTGTTGCTAGCCCAGAGTACCAAACTTCCAACCAATCATATTGTTCTTTGTGCCTCAGTTTTTTTGTACTTATTCTCAGTCATTTTGTAATTATTCCTGTGATGTTGTTTACCCTGCTCTGTTCTTTTCTTTCTTTTCTTTTCTTTTCTTTTTTTGTGCTTTTTTGCTTCTTTTTCATAGTTTCTCCAAAACCCTATAAAAAGGAAACTGGGGTCTTTGGCATGAATAGAGGCAAACCACTGATCTGTTTATTGACAGGTAGCATGATCCTGCTAATATTATTTTGCTCAGGGATCTGCCCCAGTTTACTCTTGCTAAAAATTCTACTGTAACAAAAGGAAGATAGTAAGAGCTAGAAGGTATGGAACATAGTGTCAGTCATTAACTGTCCTAGCAACTGAACCTCAAACTGCCCTCTAGTCTTTGAATCTCAATGATCCCCGCTATCCTCACCTAGTTTTCCTCTGAAATCAATGAAATTCAAGCTAGACCCCTACCTCAATCCATTCAATGCCCAAATTCAGCCCCTCCTAAACTTACCTTTTCTCTACCATGTCCCAGAGCATCCCTCTGTTACCCTGGCTAGATCCTTGTTTATGAAAACATGAAAAGACAGCTGAAATCAACTTAATTGCAATAATCTTAAGAAGGGAGAGTGATACAGTGGAAAGTGTAACTCTGGTATTAGAGGACCTCAGTTTAAATCCTGCCTCTAGTACAGAACAAAAGAGCTGGATGACCTTGGCCAGATCGCATCACATCTATCGCTCTGAGTTCCTTCTAGATCTAACTCCATGCCTTTGTATATCTTCCCTATTCATATCCATCTCTTAAAATGCCTAGGTTCAGAACCTTTCAAGAGGTCTTTCCTGACCAGAGCTTTCCCCACTCAGAAAAAAGTCAATTTGTATTTATTTGGAAAGTGTCCTGTATTTGATTATTTGTCACAGTGCTATATCCCACCCTCTCCTCCATTAGAATATAACATCTGAGAGGAAGAATTACTTCACTTCTGTATTGGTGTACACACTGGTCTCTGCAAATGCTCAATAAAAAGCTCAATGACCATTTAAGAGAAGCCTGGATGGTTTCACAAATGCAAACAAAAGATCTAGTACAAATTTGTATTCCAAAACATTACTCACATTTGAGTTGCAAAGTAGAAATAGCATTTTCCCATTAAAAATAAGTGAATCTGCAGTGTTGGTCTCACCACTGTCCGTGGTTCCCAGGATGAGCAATCTCATTAATGAAAGTGATGAATCTGAGGTCGCACAACTAAAGATGCAATCAGAAACTTCACATTGTTATTCATCACGGCAGCTGAGCAAAAGGTCTTGAAGGAAATAAAGGGCATCTGGTATTATCATCACTATTATGATGTTCACTAGAGAAAAGAAGAATTAGAAACAAATAGAGTCTGCTGGTACAAAGCAACCAGAAAGAACTACTGAATTTAGAGATCGATTATGCAATGGCCCTAGGCTACATAGGAAGAATTATGGTATCCGCGTGTTCAAAGAGGACCAGTTGCATCCTGTTGGTGATTGTATTTAAGTGAGGCAGAGCTGCACAAAGTCATCAGCCTCACCTTCTCTCCAAAGTCATCCAAGTCCAATGGCAAGACAAAAAATCAGGATGGCTGTTGATGGCCTGGGATGCAGTTGATGACTTTGGCATCTTAGATATCTGACCAAGTTCTAAGCATTCCATAAAGCTGCTTCAGCTGCCTTCGTGGTCCCTAGAACAAATCATTCTCATCTACCCATTCTTGGAGCAGACATCCCCCTGAGGCACTAATGGGTCTGAGGTTTGTCAGTTATCCTCATCCTGGTAATGCCTGGATGCCAAGATGGTTTTACCAGGATGTGGTTGCACCAATCCCAGTACTGGATTGCTAGGGGAAGTCTCCTTTTCCATTGAAATCTCAGACCCAGTTCCTATCCCTAACTGCTCTCCCTCTATATGCTTGCCACTGGAGAAACAAAGATAAAAATGGAGGTGTGGCTACTCTCAAGGAGCTTCCATGCTCTTGAGAATGATACATAATGTTTATGATACAATAAAATATGTTATACAATTATATACAAATATATACAACGTAATTTTGGACAGGAGCATATTAGCAACAGATGTGGGGTTAGAGGGGCCAGGAAAGAATTCACATAGAAAACGACATCAGTTAAGTTTAAGGTAAAAGGCCATGTACTTCATCTCCATGAATGTCATGCATCCAGCTTTCAGCCCTACTCTCAAAACTCTGCCCAGGAAGAGGAATATTTTTAATGAATTTATTAAGGAAAAAAAACAACCTTGATGAGAAGGTCACAGGAAACCTATCAGTGGACTAAAGAGCAATTACTCATCTTCAGCCATTCTTAGAGCTATGCAGGAATATCATCGCCTTTTTCTAGCATTTTAAGATTTGTAAAGTCTCTTCGTCATGGCAACCCTTCAAGGGAAGCCATGCAAACAGAGTTATCTCCTAATGTCAGATGAGGAAATGAGGTTGAGGGAGATTAGCTGAGTTGCCTGGGGTGATAAAGCTTGAAAGGTTTCTGAACTGGTATTCAGACGTTGGTCTCTAGGCTCAGACAAAGGACTTCAGAACATAATGTCATTTTCTACAATGATGACATTGACTGAGCTACCAAATACTAGCTGAAGTATCAACTTAAAAAGCTTCTCCTTGCCCTCTGATTCAGCTCCCACCCCAAATCAGAAGGCATCTCTTGATAGGCACCCGCTATCATAGGGTCAGAGTGCCACCCCTCTTCAGCCCTCAAATGACTTCGTATTTACTTTGCATAGATTTCATATTGTTTTTTCTTTGCCCATATTGCCTCTCCTGATATTTATGTAAGCTCTTTCAGGTCTGGGACTTTAAGTCAGGTCTGTGTCTGCATACTCCCAGTGCCAGCTCAGTGCCCAGCATGCTTGATAAACATCGAGTGAACGAATGATCTTGCCTCCCTTGCCCCGATCCTACTGCCACTCATCTCTTGCCAAAACTGAGTCATGGTTTACTCCGACACCTACCTTCTCTCTTCTTATTCATGAGACACTGAACACAACTAGAAGAAATGCTACCACCATGCTGACTGGGTACATTAAAAATTCATGTTATCCAATCTCAACAGGGCCCTCACTGCAGCAAGAGAGTCATGTTATTTTTCTCTAATTGGTTCCTCATCTTATTCCTCACAAGCTATTCTAAATAGATTCCTTGAGTCTCCCACTTCTCTCTTCCCTATCTCCCTCAGCTGAGACCGTTCCCTCTTACTAATACTGAGAAAACTGAGATCATCCTATGTGAGCTTCTATTTATCTTATTTTTTAGCATGCTGACTAGCATTTAGATAGCACTCCTTAGTTTCTGCAAAGCACTTTACAAGTATTATCTCATTTGATCCCCACAAAAACTCTGGGAGGAGGACCTATTATTATTACCATCCTTGTTTTACAGATGAGAAAACTGAAGTAGAGAGCAGTTAAATGACTTTCTCAGGGTCACATACCTAGTAAGTGTCTGAGGTCAAATTTGAACCTATCTCCTGACTGTCCACTGAACCACCTAGCTCCCTTGACATTATCTCTCATTCTCTCTTCCTTTCCCCAAGACTCTTACAAAGAGGTAGCTCTTGTCTTCATCAAGGCCAACACTTGTATGTGTGGACTTGATCCTATTCCTCTTAAGTTCTTAAGAATCAACCTTCCCCAGTCAGTTCCTTCTCCAAGTCTTCATCAACTTTAAAAAGCCTACACTAGGCCTTACTGTACCTTCAAGATAACACCCTATATAACTCTCCTCCCTTTCTCAAACTCTTTGAAAAAGTTGCTTCTACTTATTGTTGCCTCCACTTCCTCTCCTTTCAATTGTTCTCCAACAATTGCTCTTCCAGACTTATCATGCAACTGAAACTGCTCTCTCCAAAATTAACAATCATCTCCTAACTGCCAAGTTGGACAGTTCATTCATTCCCAGGCCTCAGCCTTCTTGACCTATCTGCCACATTTAATAATGTTGACCAATCTCTCTTCCTAGGTTCTCTCTCTTCTCTGAGTTTTCATAATCCTACTCTCTTCTGGCTCTCCTCCACCTGTTTGATTGCTCCTCCTTGGTCTCCTTTGCTAGTTTATCCAGATCACATCCCTGAACAGTTTGTATTCCCTAAGGTTCCATCATAAGCCATCTTCTCTTCTACCTCTATATTTTCTAAGAAACCTCATTAGCTCCATGGATTTCATTCTCATTACTGTACAAATGACTCTTATCTGCTGCATATTCACCTCCAGGCTCTCTACAGAGCTTCAATCCTTAATGACTAATTGCCAGCTGGACCTCCAGTTGAGTTTAAATTCAACATGCCCAAAATTGAGTTCATTATCCTTCCCTAACCCTCCCCCCGCCCCATCCATCTTCTACCTAACTTTTCTCTTTCGGTCAAAAGCACCCCTATCCTTAAAGACTTCCAAATTCAAAATCTCAGCATTATCCTGGATTTCTCATTCTCTCCCACACCATATTGCTATCGAATGTTAAGTGGCTGTTTCTATCTTTGTAATGCCTTTTGCATCTGATCCCTTCTCTCTACTTTCATATCTGCCACTTTAGTTCAGGCTCTTATCATCTCTCACCTAGATTATTGCAAAAGCTTCCCAACTGGACTCCTTGCTCCAAGTCCTCTCTAGTATATCCTCATACTGAGGATATAGAAGGGAAAAAGTCTCTTAAGGAGAGGGTCTTTGAGGAGTGTACAGTCTCTTTGGGATCTGTGGCACATAAACAAATGAGGATGATATTTTGAAATTTGTGTTGGCAGCAAAGGAAAGAGTCAAATGAGGCTCCATTTTCATCTGAGGGGGTTCAGAAGAGGTGTTACCTAGATATGTCACTATGCAAAAACACAAGGCTGAAGGTCTCCAAAAGTCTATGCATACTTCTGGGCCCCCAAGAGGTCTGAAGCCCACCCAGTCTTTAGAATCTTGTTACAGCCACTGAAGAAGATAAAGCCAAGTTCCAGCAAGAGACTGCCCAGGGAGACAGGGTACAGTGCCCAGATATCCTGGGGAGGGGGAGAAAGAAGAGGAAAAAGAGACCCTCCTAGTAGATGGAAACCAGCACAGACTCTGATATTCAGTGGCCCATGTCAAATAATCAAGGAGACAGATATGTGGCATTGAAACTAAAATGTTTTCTAGGAAGGCTAAAGCCAATATGATCTCGAATAACCTGATCTTCATTAACTTTTCACATCTTCTGAAATAAAACCAATCCCACGT
>NW_025341971.1:0-6287 GCF_016433145.1 Gracilinanus agilis | reverse complement strand
CTGTTTTTCACCCTCTCTCTCCCTAGGTCTCTCAAATCCCTGCCTGTACTTCTGTCCCTCTCCCTTTGTGACTCATCCCTTTTAATCTCTTCTTCTTCTTCCCTCACTCTATTTCTCAGGCTGCCTCATTCCCTCATATATATTTATTCATTTCTCTTGTCCTATCCCTCTATAACTGTCTCTCGGTGATATTATTTCTTTCTGTCTTTGCCTCATTCTCTTTATGTCTATTCTTCCCCTTCTTTCTCTCTCCCTTGGGCTCCCTCTCTGTCTCTCTTTCTTTGAACCCATCTCTCCCGAACTCTCTCACCGTCTCTGATTCTCTGTTTCTCACTCCCCAAACTGTCTCTCTCCCTGTCTTTGTGTCTCCGTCTCATTCTGTCTGTGGTCTCTCCTCTGGCTCTTTCTCTTTGTCTCACTCCCTTTCCTTCAAATCTCTATCATGCTGTCTCTCTCCATGTCTCCTCATCACTCAGTCTGTTTTCTGTTTTTCCCTCATCTGTCTTCTTGTCTGTCTGTTTCTCTTTCATTGCTTTCTGTCCTTCTCCTTTTTTTCCTCACATTATTTTATTAATTTGGGGGGAATATTTTTCCATTATGATGGTGTTCTTCCTCCCTCCAGGAGCTGATAAGCAATTCTTCTGGTTTATGCGTGTCTTATTATTCAAAATCGTAATTTTTCTCTCTGCCTCATTGTCCCTATTTCTTAGCCTCTCCATCTATATATTTTTATCGATCTTTCTCTGGACTTCACCCTCTCTCTGTCGATTTCTCTGTCCCTCTCATTCTATCTGTTTATCTCTCCCTCCTCTGCTCTCCTCCTTTCTGTCTTACTAATCCACTCTCGCTACATTTTGTCTCTGTCTGCCTCTTTTCCTGTCTCTGTCTTTCACTCCCTCTTTCTGTATTCCTCTCCGTCCCTCATTGTTTCTCTGTCTCTCTTCATCTTTGTCTGTCTCCATTTTTTCTATCTCTCAGTCTCTCCCTCTTTGTCTCTCCTCTGCCCTGCCTCTCTCTTTCTTTAACTGTTTCTTTCCTTCTGCCACTCTATCATGAATTCAGTATTCACATTAAAATGCAAAAAGGCAGAAAATATAAATGAAACTTTTTCAGATCATGATACAATAAAAATTATAATCAATAAGAGTTCATGGAAAAGCAAATTAAAAATAATTGGAAAAATAAATAATATAGTTATTCGGAATGTATATGTAAATAAACAAATCATAGAGGTGAAAATACATGAAAGTATATGGAATACAGATAAAGCAGTATTTAGGGAACTATTTATATAGCGAAAAGCAGATTACTCAATTGGGCATACAACTAATAGAAAAAGAAGAAATTAAAACTTCCAAATTGAAGACTAAATTCAAAATCACAAAAATCAAAAGAAGAAATCAATAAAATTGAAATTTAAAAAGTGATTGAACTAAAATAAATAAGAAAAGGAGCAGGTTGTACGGAGGAAAACAAATAATATGGGTTTTTTTGGTTAATTTGGTTAAAAAAAGAAAGAAGAGAAACAAATCACAAAATGTAAAGGATGATCTTCTTATCTCTAAAGAAGAGGAAATTAAAGCAAGCATTAGGAGCTATTTTGCTCAATTATATGACAAAACAATCTGAAAATCGAGGTGAAATAGATCAACATTTACAAAAATATAAGTTTCCAAGATTAACAGAAGAGGAAATAAAATACTTAAATAATCCTATTTCAGAAAATGAAATAAAAATCCATTAAGTGTCAGAGACCAAGGAACGAAACCTAAAAACCATAGAAACAAAACTTAGTGAAGGGTTTCCCGAGAAACATAACTTATGTTAGGAATAGAAACTTATCCAACTTCATCTGGGATAGGCGTGGCAAGACCAAGGGCCTGAAACCATCAGAAAATTCCTTACCCCAGCCCTAGAAGCATATAAACTCACCCCTTGCACACAATAAACGAGCCTTGACACCATTAGACTGATTTGTCTTTCTTGGGTGCTTGGTCTCCCCTCTCTCTCCCTATGGTTTTCTAGGTGGCTGTGTCACCGACCCCACGGTTGTATCCGGCTGGATCCGGATAATCAAGGAACTCCCTAAGAAAAAATTTCCAGGATTAAAAGAATTCACAAGTGAATTTTAAAAACTATTTAAAGTGGGGGCAGCTGGGTAGCTCAGTGGAGTGAGAGTCAGGCCTAGAGACAGGAGGTCCTAGGTTCAAACCCGGCCTCAGCCACTTCCCAGCTGTGTGACCCTGGGCAAGTCACTTGACCCCCATTGCCCACCCTTACCAATCTTCCACCTATGAGACAATACACCGAAGTACAAGGGTTTATAAAAAAATCCTAAAAAAAACTGTTTAAAGAAAAATTAATCCAAACATTATACAAACTATATGGCAAAATAAGGTGGTAAAGGTCCTATCAAATTCTTTTTATGACAGAAATATGTTGCTGATATGGAAGCCCGGAAGACCAAAAACATAGAAAGGAAATTACAAAAGTTTTCCTAATGAATACCAATGGAAAAAAAAATTAAATAAAGTGCTAGCAACGACACTACAGCAATATAACACAAGGATTATTTGCTATGACCGGGTGCAATTCATACTAATGTGTCATTTGAAATTATTGTAAGCCCTGGAAGACTATGCCTCCCAGGACTCTCTCTCCTACAACTTCTCCTGACACCTCCCACTTCCTTTAGGGGAGGTGTCAGGGAGTGTATAAAAGGTAATGTTTGGTGCCTTTTCACTCTCTTGACCCTGAGCTCTGCTGTCTCTGGACCTTGGAGGCTGGCTGGGCTCTCTCTACCCTGCAACCCTGCAGATCTCTCTCTTGTTGCCATTTTCCCTTTCTTCCTACCTCCTAGTTTTCTAATTAAAATAAAAACTAGCTATTAAAACCCCAAAGTTGTTCTCTTATCATTTATTAGTGGCCCTGGTCAATCCTACCATCCTACCTGCCTCCCCTCCCCCGCCCATGCTGGGGACTGCTACTTTCCTTTCCCTTCCTCTACCTTCCTCTCTCCTTTCTCCCATCCATCCTATCTATCTTCCTCTCCTCCTCCCTTCACTGTCACTACACACTAACAATATTCAGGCACCACTTCACACCAACAGACTGGCCATTATGGCAGCAAAGGAAAGTGATGAATGTTGGAGGGGATGTTGAAAATTTGAGACAATAATACATTGCTGGTGGAGTTCTAAATTCATCCAACCATTCTGGAGGGCAATTTTGAATGACATGCAAATGGCTTTAAAAGAATACCCCCTCTTTAATCTAGCCATATGACTGCTGAGTTATACCCCAAAGGAATGATATGGAGAAATAGCTGTACAAAAATATTTATATCTCTGTTCTTTGTGATGGCAAAAAAATTGGAAAATGAGGGAGTGTCCAATGATTAGGGAATGAAGGAACAAATTATGATATGTGATGATGATGGAATACTATTTTACTGAAAGGAATAAAAAACCAGAGGATTTCTATGTGAACTAGGAATTGATGCAGAGCGAAAGGAGCACAACCAGGTGAACATTGTACGCAGAGACTGATATATATTATGGCACAGTAGAATGTATTAGACTTCTCTAATATCAGCAATGCAAAGACCCAGAACAATCCTGAGGAACTCATGAGAAAGAATGCTATCCACATGCAGAGAAAAAACTGTGGTAACAGGAATACAGAAGAAAAACATATGATAAATCACATGGATCAATGGGCATGTAATGGAGTTTTTGATGTTAAAAGTTCACTCTATTGCAAATACGAATAACATGGAAATAGGTTTTTAACAGTAATACATGTATAACCCAGTGGAATTTCTTGTCAGCTCCAGGAGCAGGGAGGGAAGTGGGATGGGACCAATCATGATTAATGTAATCATGGAAAAATTGTCTAAATAAAATTTTAAAATAAATAAATCATTTAATTCCTATTCTGTCATACTGTTCCCCTTCTGTTATAGTTTAGTTAACATTGGTCCATTAAACTATAATTTTCAGATATGTTTGCATATAATTGGGCAATATAGCTCCTAACAATTTTTAAAATTACTTCTTAGTTAGTGAATTCAATCTCTTTGTATTCTTTACTGATAATTTGGTTTTCTTTTTTAATCAAATTAACAAGTCATTTATCAGTTTTATTTTTTCTCTTAGACCTATCTCCTTGTCTTATTTATTAGTTCATTGGTATTTTAACATTATTAATTTTTTCTCTGATTTTCAGTATTTCCAAGTTGGTGTTTAATTAGTATTTGAAAATTAGTGCTTTACTTCTTTTTTAAAGTTGTATGCACAATTCATTGATCTACACTTTCTCTATTTAATTGGTGTCAGTATTTGGAGATATAGTTTCCCCTAAGTACTGCTTTGACTTCAGTGTGATAAATTTTGTGATGTTTTCAATCATTGTCATTCCCTGTAATTAAATAAATAACCATTCTTTATGATTAGTTTTTTTAAATTTTCTAATGAAAGTTTAATCTTTCTACAATCCTTTATAGCATGTAATTTAGTGTATTAGAGTCTTAAAGGAATGCATTTAATATTACAGTTTTTCTGCATTGCTTTTGCAATGAGACTTTTATGGTTAGTTTTTATATAGTTGCCATTTAGAAATTGGAATCTGATGGATAGTCTAACAGAAGACATAGGGAAAGAGATCTCTGGTAGAAGGAAAAGCAAGACAAAGGGTTCTTTTGAAAAACTAGAGACGAAAGAACATTAAAGTTGCGATCAGCAGTGAATATAAAAATATACTATAATGTAATGTAATGTAACATAATGTAATTTAAAATAACATCACATGACAACATCACATATGATCTCTGTGATATATAATATATATGTCTTAAGAAAAAATATCAGATTCCTTTTTAAAGAATGTATAGGAAAATTTTAGACAAAATAGTGCTTGGAAGAATTTAAGTCTAAAAGATCAAATGATGCAAAAGAGACTTTTAGAGAATCTATATAACATAATATATCTTGCTTTTGGGGAAATGACTAATGAAGCTTTGCCATTGTACATGTATCAGTTTCTTCCGAGTGAGTATTGGTAAGAAGGATAAGGGCATAGCATTTACTTCCCCACAATTACATAGGAGTTGGCACCAAACTACAATCTTTCATCTGTTGTGAGTAATCAATTTGTGAACTCATCCACTCATTTCAAGGTCTGGTTAACCTGAGGCATTTCAATTATGCATGTTCTGCACTGGATGACATTGAGTACTGGATAAGGGGAGATATTGAGTCAAGAGGACGTTTTAACAACTATTTTTAGTAGTTAACATAAATATATGTATGAACCAAAGGATTGGTATCTTTTAGTCACATTTTAGTGTTTAAGAAAGAGAACAAGAATCTGCCTTTCAAATGGAAGCCAATATCCTTTGGTAGCAACATGGAAAAGCTATATCCCTGGATTCTATCAAAAAGACTAGGGGTTTGGAATATTAGGAATGGACGCCTTCTCAGGTGTCAGAAGGGTTCCATGCCAATTGGTAGGTATGAAGAACATTCTTTCTTTCTTTCTTCTGTCTTGGATGATGCCAACAATAAAAGAGTATGTGCAAGATAGCTTCCCTGTTTGGGTCCCAGAAATACATTCAACTCAGTGCCACACAAAGCCATCCAGTTGGCAGCGTAAGGGCCTAGCTTCTGTTTTGAGCCCATTAGTAGAATAAAGGTAGTGTGACAAGTCTCTTGGTCTACTATCTGGAAGAATAATAGCTTTTCTCTAATCATTGCCATTGATGCAGGGATTAGGAAAGTTTTCTCCTTGGCTTGGCCCAATATCTTTAACATAAGTCTGGAACTGACTATCTATGCTTGAAGATCTGATTAAGCTATGAACGGGAGAAATAATATCCTGGTGTATGCAGACTATATTTAATATTTAGCTTCTACCCATATCTGTGAAAGGCAGATATTTTAAATATTTTTCTCATTTGGTTAATGGTATAATTCCTAATATTAAGGTCCCATATACATTTTTAATTTATTTTGGATTAGACTGTAAGCTACTGATCTAAGCCTAATTTTCAATCTTTTTTGTTTAATGCATTTTTAATCATAAAATTTCATTCTTAAGTAATATATGTGTTCAGATTTATCAAACACAGGATATGAAGTCTCATTAATGGTGGTTCTCCCATGCCTAGTCTTTTCCATAGATTAGTTTCTCTATTTGTTACCCAGTCCTTTATTTTTTGAAAACTACTTCTTTTTTGTCTCTTTTTTTTAAACCCTTAACTTCTGTATATTGGCTCATAGGTGGAAGAG
>NW_025341970.1:0-1360 GCF_016433145.1 Gracilinanus agilis | reverse complement strand
ACTAGGTGATACAGTGGGTAGAGTGCAGGTACTGGAGTCAAGAAGAACTGATTTCAAATATGGTCTTGAACACTTAACTAGCTATGGGATTTCCAAGCTGTAAAATGGGGGATATTAGTACCTATTCCCATGCTGGTGTTGAGGGACAAATGAATCAATATTTATAAGATGCTTATTACAGTCCCTGGCACATAGAAGATAATAAGAGTCTGTTCATTTCCTTAGCTTTGAACTCTTTTAAATACAGGGTTTTCACTATTTGATCTAGGAACTCTTCAACTGGTCAGTCATTCAGTCAAAAGACACATATTAAATTCTATTATGTTAGTGACAATAGAGTACTATTTGTGTCCATATGTCAGGGGTCGGCTCTTGAGCTATATCTGGCACTTTTGAGGGCCAGATATGGCTCTTTCCACAGGAGCCATGAAGTCAACCTTGGCACAGTAACTAATAGTTTACGCATGACATCATGCGTCACGTGATACATCACGTGATCCTTTTGGTACCGCGACTATCTTCTAAGATAGAAGGCTCCCTTATTGATATTGCCGTGTGAGACGAATCCTGGTCTTTAGTTCAGCTTGGTAGGTGTGCTGTGTGTTCCTCCTTCTGCCCTCCTTTTACTCTTTCCACACCTATTACTGACATCTTGGGGTTCTGTATAGTGATTGATCACTTTTGTCATTCTCTACCCCTCTGCCTCTGATTTACATGGCTTTATCTCAGTGCATTCATGGGGTCTGCACTCCCTATTTGTGGGATTGTTATTGTTTTTAACTTTTCTACCTGCTCTTAAGGGGGAACTATAGTCAGATTACATCTTTACATATGCTTCATTAGTGAGAAGCATTTCTCCCCAGTAGTTGTTTCATTTGATACAGAATGATTGAGTAGGCAGCACTGATAAACACCTGTACCAGGAAATGTGTGTGATGTGTCCTGGCTAGTTTTCCATGAAAAGGTACCCTCCTCCCCCACTACTTACTAATGCCTGCACACAAGTCATGTTATTTTCTGTAATCTCCTGATCTCCTACTTAATTTATGTGGCCAAATGGCTTAACCAGCAGGCAGGCAGCTTTTTCTTCTCCTGTTGCCTGACTTGAGAGAGGGAGAGGAAAAAGTATTCTTCCCTGAAATTTTCTTTCTTTATTTCAGCAATTTTCTTAGTGTAAAGGAGTTTTATATGTATGTTATATACTATAGTATATATGTATATATGTATACATGTATGTTATATGTATTATATGTATGTTATATATTTTATGTATTATATGTATGTTATATATTTTAGTTATATACTATAGTCCACCATTAAGTCTTGTTTTTTGATTAATAATCAGCAAAACCATGCAGCA
>NW_025341969.1:0-1937 GCF_016433145.1 Gracilinanus agilis | reverse complement strand
TTGAACTCTTCCATAGGTTGTGAGGAGTTTTCCTTATTTGAGGAGGGCCCGAATACTTGTTTGTTCTCCTCCTCTGTTTGCTCGGTTGTCTGGATTTTCTCTGTGTAAAAGTTGTGGAGTGTTAAAGACTTCTTTTTCTTGTTGTTATTCTTTCTCTTCTGAGCTTCCTGAGACTGGGTAGCCATCATTAGCCCAGCAGCTTCTCAGGTTTATCCTCGCGCTCAGTGTCTGTCCGCGGTCTATTGGCTCCTGAGGTCTGAGTTCTGGTTTTTTCCAAGGTCAAGCCCCCTGGTGGACCCCCTTGCTTGATCCTCTGCAGGAGGTTCCTTTACAAGTCTCAGGGCACTGCTTCCACAGTAGTATACTCGTCCAGGCTGGTTCCCCACTCAGGCTTTAGTTCCTGGCTGTGTCTGCCTCCACCCACGCCTCCACCGTGCCTGTGCTCTCAGCCCATGCCCTGCGTCCACTCTCTGCTCCTGCGCTCAGATTTTGCGTGCGTTTTTTGGCTTATTGGGGTCCTAAATCTTGCTGCTCTCAGGAACAGGCCCCGGAGCTGCCAGTGACTCGATGGGTGCCCCAAACTTGCTCTATTTCTTTTTAGCTGCCTTCGGCGCTATAGATGTTGTGTGTGGAGGGGGTGGTGGTGGGGTGCTTGCTCAGTCCGCGATTTAGTGACAGCTGTTTCACCCCTTTATAGCATGGAAATGTCCCGATTCCACGTACCTTCCACGCTGCACCCTGTTGTGGGGTTCCTCCGTTCGTCTGGACTTGTTTTTATGTCCCCTTGAGGAGTTTTGTGTGTTTTGGTAAGGAGAGGTTAAGAGCTGCTTTTTACTCTGCCTCCATCTTAACCCAGAAGCCTTCATAATTGTTTTGATTTGTATTTCTTTTTTTTTAAACCCTAAACTACTCTCTTAGAATTTTATTGGTTCCAAAGTATTGGTTCCAAGGCCTAAGAGTGGTAAAATCTAGGCAATTGAGCTTAAGTGACATGTCCAGGTACACACAGCTAAGAATGTCTGGGGCCAGATATGAACTGAGGATCTTTCACCTCTAGGTCTGGCTATCTATCCACTGAGCCCCCTAGCTATCTTGTGTATTTTTAAAAATTATTAGTGATTTGGAGCCAATGTTAATTTAGTTAGTAATAGTTTGAAATTAAACAGAAAAGGTCTGTTATTGGTAGTTTCTTAATTAAGTCCCTGGTTCAGATAGAAGTAAAGAGGTATAAGACATATAGAAAATGCAAATTTTATAGTGCAGAGGGTCATAATTAGATGTTCTTTATATTAGTATGATTAGAATCATAGGTTTGGAGCTAGCTTTCACCTAGCTACTGGCAAAAGAAAACTTTAGTAACTGTATGAAACTGTATTAAGATTTTTTTCCAGAAACTTTATTTTATTTTATTTTATTGTAAAGATTTTATTTTACCGATTGCATGTAATAATAAATTTCCATATTAGTTTTTCAAAGTTTTATGATCCAAATTGTCTCTGTTCCTCCTTTTTCTCACCACTCCTGAAACTGGCAAGCAATTCCATCTGTGTAATATAGGTGTTATCATGCAACATATTTCCACATTGTTCAGGTTTTTAAGAGAACAATCTCATAAAACAAAAACTCAAATAAACGAAAGTTAAAAATCACATGCTTTGATCTGCATTCTGACTTCAACAGTTCTTTCTCTGGAGGTGGATAACATTCTTTGTCTCAAGTCTCTCAGAATTTTCTTGGATCATTGTATTGTTGAATGTAGCTAAATCTATTACAGCTGACCATTCCACAGTGTTGCTTTAACTGTCTACAATGTTATTCTGGTTCTGCTTATTTTACTCTTTTTCAGGCCTTGTACATCTTTCCAGCTCTTTCTTTCAAATTATCCTGTTTATCATTTCTTACAGCACAATAATATTCCATCACCAATATATACCACA
>NW_025341968.1:0-1849 GCF_016433145.1 Gracilinanus agilis | reverse complement strand
TCTTTTTAATCTAGTTAACTTTTCCTTATAGAAATTAGATGCCATCACACATATACATTTAATAATAATATTTCATTGTCTATATTGCCTGTGAATATATTACTTCCCTATTCATCTCCATTGACATTATTAGTATGTAATGTTTCCTTATCTCAAATCATGATATTATTTCTAATTTTTTGTGAAATTTCCTGACACCTAAATAACTTTTGTTCCAGACTTTCACTTTTTAATCTATATCAGTGGTTCCCAAACCTTTTTGGCCTACTGCCCCCTTTCCAGAAAAAATATTACTTAGCCCCCTGGAAATTAATTTTTTAAAAATTTTAATAGCAATTAATAGGAAAAATAAATGCAATTGTGGCCATCACCGCCCTCCTGGATCGCTGTAGCACCCACCAGGGGGTGGTGGTGCCCACTTTGGGAATCACTGATCTATATGTATCTTAATTTTTAAGTTGTGTTCCTTTTATTCCACAAACTGTTGGGCTTTATTTTCTTAACCTCTTTATTTTCTTTGGTTCTTGAATCCATTAACATTTAAGATTTTAATCCTTCATTTTCCTCTTTTTAGTATTTTGTGCTGAATTTCTCCCTCTTTTCTTCCTGTCTTATCAGTAGTTGGTTCCTATTATTAGTTTTGCTTATATCCCAGTCTCCTATCACAGACTCTCCCCACTCCTTTCGTTGTTGTTGTTGTTGTTTTTCAATAGTTTCAGTCATATCTGACTCTTTGTGACCTCATTTGACATTTTCTTGGCAGAGTAGTTTGACATTTCCTTCTCTAGTTCATTTTACAGATGAGGAAACTAGGCAAATAGAGTTAAATGACTTACTCAGGGTCACATAGCTATAAATATCTAAGATGGGATTTGAAACGAAGAAGATAAATCTACCTGAATGTAGGCCTAATGCTCTTTCCACTGCACCACCTAGTTGCCTTAAACAATTATTGCACAGTTCTAAGTTCATTAAATTTGCTCATGTTACTTTTGTCTCTATTTCTTTTTAGTTTTAGTTTAGTTTTTTTTTTTACTTTTTTATCTGACTCCTACCTTCAAGGTCAGTCATTTTGACTTGTATAGAACTCATATATTCTTTAGAGTTTTTGACATTTTATTCTTTTCTGTCAAGTTTTCTTCCTCTGTATTTTAGTTTCAAATCTTCCATTCTCTTTTCCAGAACCTCTTTTTTAGATTTTCCTTAATGTCTTCTAAATGATCTATCTTTTTATTGTCTTATCAAATTTTCTTTAAGAGATCTACTTTTGCGCTCTTTGTGGTGGCAAAAAAAAAATTGGAAAATGAGGGGATGTCCTTCAATTGGGGAATGGCTGAACAAATTGTGGTATCTGTTGGTGATGGAATACTATTGTGCTCAAAGGAATAATAAACTGGAGGAATTCCATATGAACTGGAACAACCTCCAGGAATTGATGCAGAGTGAAAGGAGCAGAACCAGGAGAATCTTATACACAGAGATGGATACACTGTGGTAAAATCGAATGTAATAAACTTTTCTACTAGCAGCAATGCAAGAATACAGGACGATTCTGAGGGACTTATGAGAAAGAATGCTATCCACATCCAGACAAGGAACTGTGGGAGTAGAAACACAGAAGAAAAACAATTGCTTGATCACATGGGTCAATGGGGACATGATTGGGGATATAGACTCTAAATGATCACCCTAATGCAAATATTAAAAATATAGAAATAGGAGCAGCTGGATGGCTCAGTGGTTTGAGAGCCAGGTCTAGAGACAGGAGGTCCTAGGTTTGAATCTGGCCTCAGACACTTCCCAGCTGTGTGACCCTGGGCAAGTCACTTAACCCCCATTGCCTAACACT
>NW_025341967.1:0-8469 GCF_016433145.1 Gracilinanus agilis | reverse complement strand
AAAATATTAGCTAATGAATCATTCCCTAGTTCTGGTACATGCTTTGCCAGTTAACACTTCCACCTATGACAATCACAGGCACCTCAGAGAGAGAGAGAGAGAGAGAGATGTTTATACTCACCTGAAATGAATCTTACCCATGACCTTGCTAATGCCAACCCCAAGTTCTGTTTCTGTAAGAATTACATTAATTCTGACAGATAAAAATTGGTTCCTGAACAATTATAAGCTGGCTTTAATAGAAACCCTAGCCAAACAAACAATCTTATAATAGTAGAAAGTTCTTGTTCATATATAGGACATTGAATTTTAATGATTTTAAAAATAATACTACGCACACAAACAATAAATTTGGAAAGAGACCATTATCATTAATGTCTAAAAAAACCCTAAACTTCTTTTTTATTCTCATGTCCTTCTTATCTGTCCACTCTTTTGGGAAAAAAAATGCGAGTTTGATGCTATTTTCATCTTATCTATATACTATCTCTCATATTATTTTGAGTTATTATTTAGAGCCCATGTGCGATACGGAAGAAAGAATGCTAGAATGAAGTGGCGGGAGACTATGTTAAAACCCCACCCCCAAACACTTACTACTTTTCTGGCCATGACAACTCTAAACATCCAGAAACTTCTGATCTCATATGTTTATAGAAAGGAGGTGACAATGTCTAAAGTATCTACCTCATGTGGTTGGGGAAAAGATCAAGTCAGGGAAAAAAATGTACACACAGACAGATATTATTTTCCTAAAAACTAAGACATTGTATGATTGATTACTTACTATGCATACCAAAATGGCCTACATGTTATTCCTCTATCCCCTAATTATATCAACTCTTAAAATGGAAACAGGGATAAATAGAAAATTACTTCAGCTCAGATCAATCTTAAAATTGAAGCACAAAAGGAAATGGAAAGAAAAGAATAAAAATAAAAACCAAACTCTGGAAAAGCAGTTTGGCAACTGAACTCAGAAAGAATGAAGCTAATTTGAATCTCTCCAGAATGACAAGTAAGGAGAGCTCACACGTTTCAGCAGCCATGTGGTGACCTGGTAAGATCAAGACCATTCCTTGATTTTATTTCTTTTTCTTAGTAACAATCCAGTATGCTCCTCATTCAGAACTTTAAACAGGGGAGTCTTTCAGCAAATGACTAACATAACACAACACACACACACACACACACACACAAACACACACACACCCATCTGACCTTTACTAAATCATTCCCCCCTCCAAAAAAATCAGACTGCAATTCAATGGGAGGTATATTTGGGAGAAGGAAAGATTAAGTCTTTTTTTGGTATCTTCACTCAGAGAAATGAGGTTCATCAAAACTCTTCAACAATTAAAAATGTTCTTATAGATGATTTAACCATCCCAGGACAGTTTTTCTTGTTTCAGAACAAGGAAAAGGGAAAATGTTTTATATGTGGTTACTGCCTTATTATCCAATTATGTAATTAGAATAATACAATTAAAGTGAAAAAGAGAATTAGATTTTTTTTCTATGACTCATAATCAAATTGAGGCATAAAATAATAATAATTTGAAGGCTTCTAGAGCTTTGAGATTCACAAAGTACCTTCTTGCCCACAACTTTTCTAGATAAGCAGCACAGTCATTACTGTCCTTATTTTCCAGCAGAGGAAACAGAAACTCCCATGGGATATTCATCCATCATCAATTAAATTCAAAGGAAGATAGATTTAGATCTGGATATATGGGGAGTAAGTCTCCATGATGGAACTGGTGTGACATTGGAAATTTGGGAGTCCTTGAACTAATTTTGAGGTCCCTGATCTAAACTTCCTGTGGACATTTAGATCTCTTTCAAACTACATTTCCCATGATTCCTCTTGAGCAATCACGTAGACAGGAAGTGTAATAACAGAAGGAGAAGAATAAAAGGAAGTGCCTGAAAGGGCATGAACTCTTTTTCCAGCTGAAGCAGCTTGGTGGGCAGAAGTAATGGCACAACCTTTGAACTAACTCTTAACAGGCACGTGGCTTCATTTTTCAAAATAGCTATCAATATACCCTTTGAAACCATGATATTTTTAATTTTATTACTCTATATTAATTTTATTTCTTACACTGGAACCCAGATATCCTCACTCCAAGGCCAACACTTACACCAGTACCTCACCTTCTCTCTATATTTAGTGCTAGGGTATATCTTGGAGGATATCCAGGTCAAATTTGATTCAAGCAATATGAAAAATTTTAGGGGACAACTAGTCTCAGTAAATTGAGAGTCATGTCTATATTCAGGAAGTCCTGGGTTCAAATATGGCCTCTGGCTTTCCAACTATGTCACTTAATCCTCATTACCTAGCCTTTAACACTTCTGCTTTGGAACCAATACATAGTGTTAATTCTAAAATGAAAGGTATGGGTTTTTTAAAACCCTGAATTTCACACCAGGTTCTCCCATTTTTTTATGTGCACAACTTTGAATAAGTCATTTAAGCAGAACTTTTCTGCAAAATGATGGGGGTTGTGATAGAAGACATCCAAGATTCCTTGGGCTCTAAATATATGCCCTCAAGATTCAGTCATTTTATTCTGGTGGATTCAGTCGCTTGCCTAAGGTGACCTATGTTATAACTCTCATAGAATAATTCCAAATCCCGGGCTATTTCTACTCTACCACCCTTCCCCAGATGGAGCTATTCCTCGAAATATCATGATAGCCTTCTTCTCTGTGTGCGCATCTGATATTGCACTCCTCTCATATTACTGCATCTAGTAATCTATCACATAGTATTCAGTGCCATAGCCAGGTATTACGCACACACACACACACACACACACACACAAATATGTATGTCCATATGTATATGAACATGTGTAAGTATAAATACATATCTATAAATACACACATATGTACCATAAACTCATGTGATTTGAACTGATGTAGACCCAAATCTGTCAAACAGTGGACTATGTTTAAGAGAAGTTTATTACAGTATTACAGAATGGCACATCAGAAACCATGCAGAACAATGCAATCTCCTAACATCCTTCGGAACAGATATGCTTTCTTTGGGGGTTTTGTTTGTCTATGAGGTCTTTCTATCTCCACCAGCCATCACAGTGATTGACTTAAGAAATGATTGCTGAAATCTCTGTGGCTGAATCTAGTATCAATTCAATCCAATTCAGAACAGAAATCCCTTCTATAACAGAACTGACACAGAAGTGGCATCTCCTCTCTGCTCCAAGACTCCCAGGGGTGTAGAAGCCCCAAGCTCCAAAGCCAAAGCTTCCTGTTTTAAAAAAGATCTAGATTTCAGGAAGACTTTCTTTAGCTTAAGACCAAAATCTATCCTTAAAGCTTCTAGTCACTTCTGCTAGTTCTACCCTTCTGGGACCAATCAGAACAAGTCTGATAAATTTTCTAGATAATATTTCTTCTAAAGTGTGAACACCATTTTGTTAACCTCTCATCCTCCCTTTTCTAGGTTAGGAAGTCTCATCCTCTTCAATGGATCTTTCAATGATATTAATTATTCATTTGATCTTTCTAGAATAGGCATGATCTGAACAGAGTAGTTATCTGTTCCAGTAACAATACACAGAGAATGAATAAAAATGTAAGTATTTCAAGGCCTCTTGGATGAGGATGCTTCAGAGTAAAACAATATACTCTGACAACCAAAGGGACAAAAAGGTACACCCTTTTCAAAGAGAAATCTGTACTTTCATTTAAGAAATGTTTCCACTTACTGACAAATAGCAAAAATGCCTCTGGTTGAGATCTTTGATGGGAAATTTTGGAACTGATATTATTCAGCTAACAAATCTGTGCAGTGTCAATCACAAAAAAGCCCATGTTGGAATTAATATTCCTTAGGGAGAAAGGAAAGATGAGAATAATACAAGAATTTAATTCTAGAACTCAAAAGTAGGCTCAAAAAGATCTACTCCAGCCACTTTATTATATGATAAAGACATGGAAGCCCCACTGGACAATGGGATCACCCAATGCCACCCAACTGATACAGGGCACAATCAGGGCTACTAAAAAGGTTGTGGAGTTAAAAGATGGTCATCATGGTGGCAAAGGAGCTGGAGAAATGCAAAGATCATCTGGAGGACTTGGAGAGATTTACCTTACTCCAGAGAAAATCAGAAGGGAAATGACAGCTGTCGTGAAAAGCACAGGTCCAATATCACTTCCCACAGAACATCCTTCCTACACTTGGTACTTTGTTGATGCTCTATTAACCTTGAAATTCCACTCTATTGGACTTTAGATCTTTTTTCCTTGTCTTTGCATTCTCAGCATCTAGGACAATGAGGACTGGAATTGTAGACAGACTGCAGCAGAATAAATGCCTTCTAAATTGCATTAAAAAGAATGAAGTGATGATAAGAACTTTTTTATTTTTCTCTTTGAATCTCTAGTTCCTAAGCAGTTATCCTATACATGGTAAATACTTGGAAAATTCAAATTGTTGAACTGAATCAAATCAAATTGAATTAAATTAAATCCATGCTTTTTTTAACCATTACTTTCTATATTAGCATCAATACTGTATATTGGTTCCAAGGCAGAAGAGCAACAAAGACTAAACAATGGGGGTTAAGGGACCTGCCCAGGGTCACATAGCTAGGAGGGGTATGAGGTCAGTTTTGAAACCAGGACCTTCCATCTCTGGGCCTGGTTCTCAATCCAGTTTTTGACAGAATTTCTAATAGAATAGGAAATTGACTTGTTTGGATGAAAAACGAGTGAAAATGGCAAAATCTTGATCCATGGGAGGAAGGCACTTTCCTAAAATGACACTGTCTGAAAGTGAGAATGTATCATCTGCAGAGGTACTACATGTATAGCCCAAGACTCCAACACACAAGAAGAACCCAGACAACCATTTTGGCAGAGGATGCTCTTGTTCCTTTCTAGGTAGGATGGGATGGCCTTGGAAGTAGCTCCAATGCTGGGCTTTTCCAAAGTCCGCATGCTTTGGGTGGGTGAGATTCATAGGTGCCAAGTAAATGAGCTTTGACGGTTAAAGAATTAGAAAATGGGCATCAGATTCTTTTCTCCTTCCCACTCTTCCCAATCATCCAAACACTGAACCTGAATAAGCATTTCTTTTCAGTGATATGTGGGCTTGAGAATTAGCATTATGTCATTGGTTAGGTGCAGCCGAGCAATACTTCTCCACTTCCTACCACTGTTTATCCTTTAAAATGCAGGAAAGATGAGATATAATCACCTTCCTAGTAATTATAAGACTAAATAGCAAGTGAGGCATATAATTACCAAACATTTGCAAAAAGAAAACATCAGAGTAATGCTATAATGCTACACCTTCATATTAGCAGCTCTCCAGTCAAAATTAGGCAAGTTATAGCTTTAATGCAATTGATTAAGTAAAGTATTTTTTTCTTTTTTTTTTTAAATAATTTTTTATTTTTAGAAAAATTTTCCCTGGTTACATAAGTCATGTTTTTACTTTACCCTTCACCCCCTTCACCCTCCCATCACCAGACTCACCCCCTCCCCCTCCCCCGCTGTAGCTAATTCGCATTTCCATTGGTGTGGTCAGTCAAGACTTATTTACACATTATTGATAAGTTACATGGGTGTGGTCTTTTCAGGTCTACATCCCCAATCATGTTCTCATCAACCCAAGTGTCCACACAAGTTGTTTTTCTTCTGTGTTTCTACTCCTGCAGTTCTTCCTCTGAATGTGGATAGTGTTCCTTTCCATAAATCCCTCCGAATTGTCTTGGGTCATTGTATTGCTGCTAGTACAGAAGTCCATTACATTCGATTTTACCATAATATATCAGTCTCTGTGTACAATGTTCTTCTGGCTCTACTCCTTTCACTCTGCATCCATTCCTGGAGGTCTTTCCAGTTCACATGGAATTCCTCCAGTTTATTATTCCTTTTAGCACAATAGTATTCCATCACCAACATATACCACAATTTGTACAGCCATTCCCCAATTGAAGGGCATACCCTTGCATTCCAGTTTTTTGCCACCACAAAGAGCTCTGCTATAAATATTTTTGTGCAAGTCTGTTTATCCATGATCTCTTTGGGGTACAAACCCAGCAATGGTATGGCTGGATCAAAGGGCAGGCAGTCTTTTATCGCTCTTTGGGCATAGTTCCAAATTGCCCTCCAGAATGGTTGGATCAGTTCACAACTCCACCAGCAATGCATTAACTTCCCAATTTTGCCACATCCCCTCCAACATTCATTACTTTCTCCTGCTATCATTTTAGCCAATCTGCTAGGTGTGAGGTGGTACCTCAGAGTTGTTTTGATTTGCATTTCTCTAATTATTAGAGATTTAGAACACTTTCTCATGTGCTTATTGATACTTTTTATTTCTTTATCTGAAAATTGCCTATTCATGTCCCTTGCCCATTTATTAAAGTATTTTTAATGTGGATTAGTTAAAGACAACAAATGAATTACTAAACATAAAGCATCAGTGTCCTCAACCCCTTGCCACATGACAGCTCTGTTTTATGTTGGAGATTCCTTGAGGAGAAAGACTCCCCACTTCAACTTGCTGATTTATTATGCTATGGCAACATATAACAAATAGCTCCATAACAAATCCATAAAAATTACTGTCATTTCGAAGCTGTGGGGATCACAAAAGTAAGCCTGTTCAGTACGTGAGTATTTGACACTGACTTGGAAAGGTTCTATCCATACAGAACTCAAAGTTCTCTGTTTTTGTTTTGTTTTGTTTTAATTAGGCATGTTCATAAGAGACATTTTATTTTTTCTTTCACAGAATATCCTTTAGAAATGAACTGGAGAAGAATCTATGAGCCCCTGGGAATTGAGTGGCACTCACATGAATCGGTTCAATTGGATTTAGAGATTTAATAGAGAATTAAAACGCAGGTTCCACAGCTTTCCAGTCTTCTTAACACTACATGATGCTAGCTGTCACCTTCCTATATCCAACCCAAACAAAGTCCAACCTTGATTATTGATACTCTTTTCTCACCTTGAAATACTATAGCATTATGGATGGTATGGAAGTTATCCTACATTCTTGAGAGTTATGACATCAAAGCATCAGTTCTTATAGATCCCACCAAGCAGAGGACAGATTTGAGCATAAGCTCCCAATTAACCTCTCCAATTCAAGGACCAGATGCACAAACTTTCAGAGATGTACCAGCAGAAGTTTGGCCACCAGGTCAGAAATTTTTTTCCAACAGCACTTTATGAGGATCATCTAGTAAGAAAGAATCTTAGACTAAAGGGGTCAAAAATCTGTGTTAGTTAAAAGCATATTAATGCTGCTAAAACACTGGAAATTAGTGAGTCTGGAAATATTACCAGACTTTAAAACTCATCCCAAATCTTGAGATCCTCTGAAAGTTTTGTATAGAATTTTTTAAAAACTGAAGAAGTGGATTTTTGTCCTTATTTCTTTTAACTTTTACTAGTCTTCTTCATCAAATAAATTAGTATTATCTGCATATGTTTGTATGCTTATGTAATATATAATATATATATATCTTGATTCTGTATACTTTTTAGAAGCATGCTACCTTCTCTAAGAGTATAAATTTCCTGATGTTGAGAATTATTTCATTTAAAATTACATCCAAAGATTTACTTATAGAATGTTGATTTGATATATTTTTTAGAATTTCACATTCATTTTGCATAATTTAATGTTTATTATATATTTTCCAAATTGATTTTTAAATTAGTTACTACTTTATTAATGATATCATGCTTTGATAATTATATCGTCCCTTTTAAAGGATCCCCAATTTTTGTCTGTTTACATTTTTTATGTTCATAGATGTTTGAGTACTGTCTTTCTCACTAGAATGTGAGAACAGGAGCTGTTTTTGCCTTTATTTCACCTTAGAATATGGCCTGACACAGAAAAAGTTTAATGAATATGTGTTGACTTGTCCTTATTAAGCTATCAGAAATCACTTATATTTAATTTAAGAACAGCACATATATGCATAGGTGTATAATATATGTATACCTAGATATAAATATAAATTCAGATATGGATGTAGATATGAGTATGTATTCATGTGTGTTATATGATTATATGTAAATACATATGGAGAGAGATGTGAAGAGAGAGAGAGAGAGAGAGCTCTCTTAAAAGATTAATATGATATTTGCTGAGGATCTCTATTTCTATTTTAAGAGAACACCTTCCCCTTTGGAAGTGCCCAGGGTTAATGATACTGTAGAAATGGACCAAGATCTATTCATCTGCAATGTGATTCTCTGAAGGAATCACACCGAGGTAAGTAACTCTTATGAGCCATGTAGAACACACAATCAAATCCAACTGGCTCAGGAGGCTGAGAGCTCTTCTTCCCAAGACATCATATCAAATATGTCCAGATTATTCTGCATCCTGATGAGAGACACAGGTGTTTGATGACTTAAAGAGGAGAATCTTCCAGGAAGATTTATATAGTTGAAATAAGA
>NW_025341966.1:0-1332 GCF_016433145.1 Gracilinanus agilis | reverse complement strand
GCATGTTTATAGTTTCCTTAAATGGCTTCTACACCTTTTTATGGAAGGAAAAAGAAAATGCAGCCCTCCACACAATATTCAATTTGAATGCTTTGAAAGGACCCTTTTACCATCTTTTGTGGAAACCCAGACACAGCCATATGTTGTGGAGATTTCTCAAAGTAAACTCTGGCAATGATGATGTAAAAATATATGGGTCTTTTAGGTTAGTCCTCAAGATAAGAACAGTCTTTGGGAGTCCCAGAGCTTGTAATGCTGGATTGATGCAAAATCTCTTGCATTTGCAAAATCACCCTAGGCAATCCTGGCAGTTAGGGGAATGGAAATTTGACCCAGCAAGTGCCTGACTCAAGACCTGACTGTTGGAGCTGGGACTATAAATATCCCTGGAGAACCAACCTGGGGGTTCTGATTTCCTTGACCTCACCCAGATATCCAGCTACCCCCTGGATTTCCCCTTGGGGCCCCGGGAGGTGTGGTTGGTGGGTTGTGGAACATGGGAAGGAATTAGTTAAGTTAGGCTAGCCAGGACACCCCTAAACCAAATCATCACCCTCTTTTCTCAAGCTGGTAGACCACTCTACATCAGGGCAGTGGGATTTATCCCTGGCTGAGGGGCCAGTTCCCTAAGCCTCATCCTACCTTCTGAGGCCCTCTGCAAGCACTGGCCATTCACCCCTAGCAACAGCTTCTCCAGACCCTGACCCTCTTCCCTCAGCTTACCCCGTGTTTTAAATAAACCCCTTGCCTGATTCTGAGAGTTTTCATAGTTCATTTATAACATCAACCAGGGCTAAGGGGCTGAGGAGAAAGAGGATAGCTACCACTCATCTCCAGAGGGGGTTAGACCAGGCATCCATTTTATTCAGGAAGTGAGACTGGTTCACTTCCTGTTGGTTTCTAGTTTCTCACCAGCAGGTTGGGGCTCCTCACTCCCAACCTTAAAGGAGCCTACAGACAGAAGGGAGACTGACTGGACATCTCAGCTCAGGCCCACACATCCCTGGCTGTCTCAATCAACAAATACTGTAGTTGTAGGCTCCCTGGCCCAGGAGACTTACTGGTACCACCAGCTCCCCTATTATCAGCCTGTCTAGCCCCTTAATACAGTTTGGCAAGGACAGTTAGGTCAACTACCAACAAAGATTTTCAAAATGGGATTTGCAAGGGTGCTGTTCATTATTTCTAGCTTCCCTGTGCTTCTCTGGTCTGTCATGCAGGGAGCACTAGACTTTTGGTTCCACAAAGTGCCTAGATTAATTCACCACATGCTAGAGATCTATGACTATTACAAATGGTGTGCCATAACGTTGGCAGAATTTATATGCTTCA
>NW_025341965.1:0-3934 GCF_016433145.1 Gracilinanus agilis | reverse complement strand
CCTCAGGCCGGGAGAACCGGCCTCGTCCCCGTCCCCGCGACCCTCGGGGAAGCCCCCCGAGCTTTCCCCGGCTTCCCGTCGGGAGGCCCACTGGGGAGCCCACCCGGCCTCGGCTCAGCCCAGCCCGAACCCGAGCGCTCTGGCCATTTCCGGGCCGGCAGCCGCGCCCCGGGCCTTCCCTTCTCCGGCTTGGACCGTGTGCCAGGCCCCGGGCTAAGCGCCGGGAGAGGCCGTCCCGGACCTCGAGGAGCTTCCAGTCTGGCGCGAAGACGCGGAGGAGGGGGGAGAAGGGAGCGGGGGGCGGGGCGGGCGATGGAGAAGCCCCGCTAGAGAATGCAAAGAAGTCCAAGGGCAGCGGAGAAGCCGGGAAACGGGCCTCAGTTTCCCTGGAGGAGCTGCTAGGGAAGATGCACTTCCAGTCACTAGCCAGCTACACGGCCGGGGGTGGCCTCGAGCCTAGCTTCTGGGTTCCTCCACCAAAGAGCCTGACTGGAATCCTCGCATCACTCTGGAACCACAAGGCTCCACTGTTGGAGCCACCTTGGGGCAGCTCCTTCCCCTCGTCCCCTCTCCGGCCTCCGCTGCTCCGGCCTTTCTCTTCCAATCTCCATCTTCCTTCGGGATCCCTGGAAAGGCTCCCCGCGGCCGGGGACGGGTCTGCTGGGCGAGGAGGAAAGCCAGAAGGCGCTTCTCTCCCCAACTTCATGCCCTCGTCTTCCCCCAGCCTTTGACTCGCCCATGCCAAGTCCTCACTCACTCCCATCTCCCTCTGCTGGCAGGACACCAGAATCAGAGGGCAGAGAAACCAAAGAGAGGCTTGAGCCAAGGGCCTGCCCCAGCGCCACTTCGAGCTAAATGACTCCCGGTTACCCTTCAAGCTGGCTGCCGCCGTGGGCACCGGGTGCCTTGTGCCCAGCTTCCTCCTCACTTTCCTTGGCTCGGCCATCGCGGGTCTCTCGGTTCTCCTGGGCGCAGTTCCGGCTCCTTTTTCCCTCAGGGTTTTGTGGCAGCACCACAGCCGGCCCTCAGTCCTCGACCTCTGGGTCATTCATTCTCAATCCTTTCCTCTCCCTAACTCTCCCTTGTGGGGTTTTCCTGCGCCTGTCGCCCCTTCTCTGCATTGCTCCTCTCTCTCCCGATGGCTCGTCCTCACCCAGCCTGCAGTCCTCCCTACCCTTCCGGCTTGGGCCTCTCTCCGTGGCCCGCTCCACTGGAATTACGTCTCCTGCCCTCCTGGCCTAACGCAAGCCTGAACTAGCCTCCCCACCCGTGTTCTCCTCACCTGCTCATCCCCCCCCCCCCATCCTGTACAGCCAGGTCCCAATTCGTGCCAACTCCTGCCTGGCATCAATGACCACGACTCTGAATGGCATCGAGTCAGATGTGGGGGGCCGTTCGTGGCATTCGTGCCTGCCGCTGCCTGGGACCTGACCGTACTTCCGTGTCCTTGCCGTCGTCCGCCCGAGCCTTTCCCTTCACCGAGGTCAGCCACTTGACCTGTGCTCTCCTCCAGAAGCTCACGGCTCAGATCCGGTTTTCTCCTTCCTCAGCCAAACTCCTTGAAAAAGCTGTCCGCGCTTGGCGTCTCCACTGTCTCGCCTCTGGATCCCTCACAATCTGGCCAATTCCGGCCTCGGCACTCAACCCAAACCGACCTGGCCGAGGCTACGGATGAGCCGCCGCCTTCTCTCACCTGTAGCGTCTGCTCGGGTTAGGGTGGGGGATATCAAGGGTGAGGATGTGTGCCAAGCACTACCCGAATGCCGGTTCTTCTTTTCGTCGACCATCGCTGCCCCGTTGCCCTCGGTCTCTGCTGGACACTCTCCTCCTTTCGCGGTTCTCCTCCTCTGGGTCTGTCTGACCTTCGGTAGGAACAGGGTCCCAGACCATTTCTCTTGGGCTTCTCCACCATGCCAGGCTCAGGACAGAATTTCTAGCCTTTTCCCAGCCGACCTCATTCCTTCCCCCCACCGCGTGCAGCTCTTCTCTCCATTGCCTGGTTGTCCTTGTTCTCTTCCCTCAGAAGCCCTTCATCATCTCTCATCTAGACCACTGAAAGAACCACTTCTCCGAATCGAGGCCCACACGGCTGTCAGCCGTCTTCCCAGGGCAGAAGCTCCAGGACATTCCGCAGGGTCCCTGGACAGGATCCCGCAGCTCCTCTACCTGGCATGTAAAGCACGAACTGCCTTCAGTGACCTTTGCGAGCCGACTTCCTCGTCCCGAGCGCAACATTCCACCCCCCCCCCCCAGCTTGGCTTTTCTGGACCCCTCCGACTTGTAGGTGCATGAGAGATGCTTCCTGCATCATCTAGAGGCCCTCGCCCAGCCATGAGGGTGTCAGCTGTTTCCCTTGAGAAAATGGAAGCCCTCGGAGGCCAAAGTCTGATGGTTCTCTTGGTGTCTTCAGCGCCTATCACAGTGTAGATGCTGAATTCATGTCTGTCCAATGTGTTGGAGGGATGGACCGCTTCCCAAGTGATCATCTTTTCCTTTACCATTTCCTTCCTGCTCTAGGCCTGGAGTCAGGAAGTCAGGAAGACCCGAGTTCAAATCCAGACTCAGACATGACCTTGAGCAAGTCACTGAGCCTTCTCCCTTGCTTCAGTTTCCTTAATTCTAAGATAAGGATAATAGCAACTTCCTTTCAGGGCTGTTGTGAGAGTGCCTGGCATACAGTGGGCACTCTATAAACGCTTCTTCCCTTTCTCCCTACCCATTCTATCTCTGCCTTCCTGGAGCTTCCCAAACCATTGGAGAGGAAAGCTGATGGCAGCTTTCCTCCCCTTCCATCTTTTCTCTGCTTCCCCACCTCCTTGGAACTAAAGGCACAGAGTATTTGCTTGCCTTCTCAGCCCAGGATTTCCAAAGACACTGGAGCTCACATCCCATGTCTTTCTAACTGTGTGACCTTGGGGAAGTCTCTTACCTTCTCTCAGGGCCTCGATTTCCCATTTGTCCAGTAAGAGGGTTCACCTTGACCTCTGAGGTCCTCCAGCTCTAGACGGATCCAATAAGAAAAGGGATCCAGATCTCTAGGTCCAAGGAGATACGGGGCAGAGAGGCTTGAGAAGATTCCAGGTCCAAATAGCTAAGTGGAATTGCAGTCAAAACCAGGGTCACCCTGGTCGTGAGGCTGCCCAGCAGCTCTTCCTCCCCTCGACTCCGTCCCCCCCCCCCCAGCACACATTGGCACATGTGTGCAGGCAAGTAAGCCTTTCTCTTCGCATGCCTGCCCACCCACACTGCCCGCTGTGGGGGAGCAGCAGTGCCGCTAACTTGCAGGTGGGCTCCAGGGAGATGGGTGGGTGGCTTTGGCCCAGAGCAGGAAAAGCAGAACAGAGGAGAGGACCATGTGGCTGCTGGGGGTGGGGTCACGGGGCACAGTGTCAAACCAGGCCTAATGAGGCCCAGGCTTCAGGCTGGCAGGCAGAGGAGACGATGGGAAGGCCTTGCATCTGTTTCTTAGAGGTCCTAATAGCACTGAGCAAGCTACAAGCAGGAAATCCCCAGGAATGGCCAGAGTATGGGAACCAGGCTAGACTCAGCTCAGCAACTGGTGCACTTGTTAACTGCTGTGTGATCTTGGCCAAGTCCCTTCCCCAGCCTAGTGAAACAAAGGGATCTGACCAAGGGGCCCTCCAAGGTTCTTTTTTGGTTAGCCAATTTGTTAAGATTCTGTCCTGGGAAAACACGGGCATGGCAGTAATTTTGTCTTTCGGAAGCCCTGGGCTAGGCAGAGCAGAAAGAAGCTCCAGCTCATAGACCCATGTGGTTTCTAGAGGAGAAACCCAAAGCCACCCACTGCCTGCCTGCCCGCCTGCCTGCCAAGCAGGCCCTCCAACCCCCACCTTAGCTCTCAGCACTGGCTAGGTTGCCAAACTTGTTACCATGACAATGGGTTACAAATAACTGGGATTTTTAACCCTGTAGG
>NW_025341964.1:0-8829 GCF_016433145.1 Gracilinanus agilis | reverse complement strand
CCAATGACTCGATGGGTGCCCCAAACTTGCTCTATTTCTTTTTAGCTGGCTTCAGAGCTCTAGATCTTGTGTGTGGAGGGGGTGGGTGTGGGGCAGTTGCTCAGCCCGCGATTTAGTGAGAGCCCTTTATAGCCTGGAAATGTCTCGATTCCACATACCTTCCACGGTGTGCCCTGTTGTGGGGTTCCTCCATTCGTCTGGACTTGTTTTTATGTCCCCTTGAGGAGTTTTGTGTGTTTCGGTCAGGAGAGGTTAAGAGCTGCTTCTTACTCTGCCGCCATCTTAACCCGGAACCTAGCAAACATTGATTTTGTACTCTCTCTCTCTCTTTTATTTTCTTCTTATCTCCACCTATTGTAGTTTCCTCTTAGAAAGTGCAATATTGTACTCATCTTTAGGTAGAAGATCTTTAGAGGTATAAGCTAGTTATGTTAAATGATTCATTGGGGAGACTAGTCTCCCAAAGAATCACAGGGGGGGATTGTGAAGATAAGATTAACTCTATTCTTGCCTATTTTTTAGCTAATCAGATCAAGAACTTAAAGTACCTCTACCTGACACTAAGTAAAAGAGTTGGCAAGTTGCTTACTAAAGTGGGTGACAACTCCAGAGGCCACTGCCCTCCCTCTGGGCACATTGAAAGACTACTGTTGGTTCCCATAAAGTGGGGAAGGGACAGGAAGGGATGTGGGAAAAGTCCTGAACTTCCTGTCCAAGGAGCTTTCCTTTGGGCTTCGCCTTTTGGCCTTCTCCTTTGGATTTCACTTTTTGGACTTCTCCTTTGGAGTTCACATTTTGAGACTCTTCATTGGTGAGCTGGGTGAATAGCTAGCCTTCCTTTCCTGGTTTCTGGAGAGATTATTTTTGGAGATTCCTGCTTTGGCTTTGGAGGAGGCTGCGCTGGTAAAACTCTAGCTGTAGACACCATCTGCCTGAGAGACTACCATGAATCTATTTGGGGACAAGGGACATGGGGAAGCCCCTCAGGGCTGACTCTCAATTCACCAGAGAAGGGCTGGTAGGCTTGTTAGAATCTGTCTCTTAATCTACATTTCCCACTTTCACTCTTTCCACCTCTTTTGTAAATAAAGCTGCTAAAAGACATTTTGACTTAAACTATAATATTTTTTAATCAGCAACCACAATATTACTTTAGAACTTTCATATTTAATATACAACCTAAATTTTAAATTCTTATAGTCCTTTTCCAAGATCTCTTTGGAATACAGACCTAGTAGTGGTTTAGCTTAGTCAAAGGACATGCAGAATTTTATAGCCTTTGGGTATAGTTCCAATTGTTCTCCACAGTGATTAGGCTTGTTCACAATTTTACCAACAGTACATTTAGTGTCCCTGTTTTTCCCCACTCCCTCTAGTACTTGTCATTTGTCTTTTCTGTCATGTTAGCCAGTCTAATAAGTGTGTGATGGTACCTCAGAAATATTTTGATTTTTTATTTTATATTATATTGATTTTTTATTTTGATTTGCATTTTCCCTGATTTAGTAATTTAGAGCATTTTTCAGCAATTTAGAGCATTTTTCTATGTGAATATATAACTTTAATTTATTATTTTGAAAACTGCTCGTGCAAATGGCTTTTTAAAATAAATTTGATTAAGTTCCCTACATATTGGAGAAATGAGGCCTTTATCAGAGAGACTTGCTGTAAAATTTCCCTGCTTTCCTTCTTAGTTTGGCTGCATTGGTTTTGCTTTTGCAAAACCTTTCTTTCTAATTTCATATAATAAAAACAATCAGTTTCACTTCCTGTGCTCCTCTCCATCTCTTGTTTGGTTATAAACTCTTCCTTTATCCATAGATCTGACAGATAAATTTTTCCAAGAGCCCCTAATTTATTTATGATATTACCCTTTATATCTAAATCATGTACCCATTTTGACTTTTTCTTTGTATACTGTGAGATGTTAGTCTATGTCTGGTTTTTGCTAGAGTATTTTCCAGTTTTCCCAACAGTTTTTGTCAGATAGTGAGTTCTTGTCCTGAGTTTCTTAAACACTAGATTACTATGACAATTTAATACATTGTGGATCATGAACCTAATCTAGTCTATTGATGCAAAATGTATTTCTTAGATAGTACCAGATTGTTTTAATAATATAATCTGAACTATAATTTATAACATAGCTTGAAATCTGATACTATTAGGCCACCTTCCATGACATTTTTTTTCCATTGACTCTCTTAATATTCTTGACCTTTTGTTCTTCTAGATCAGTGATTCCCAAAGTGAGCGCTACCACCCCCTGGTGGGTGCTGCAGCGATCCAGGGGAGGCGGTGATGGTCACAGGTGCATTTATCTTTCCTATTAATTGCTATTAAGTTTTTTTAAAATTAATTTCCAGGGGGCTAAGTAATATTTTTTCTGGAAAGGGGGCAGTAGGCCAAAAAAGTTTGGGAACCACTGTTCTAGATGAATTTTGTTAATTTTTTTCTAGTTCTATAAAGTAGTATTTGGTAGTTTGATTGGCATGGCACTGAATAAGTAAGTTGAGTTGTCATTTTTATTATATTGGCTCACTATAGCCATGAGCAAATAATATTTCTCTAATTTTCTCTTATTTGTCAAAAAAGTATTTTGTAATTATGTTCATATAGTTCCTGGGTTTATCTTGGCAAGCAGACTCCCGAGTATTTTTTAGTGTCCTCAGTTATTTTAAAATGAACTTTTGTGTCTCTTTTTCTATTTGGCCAATTCTGCTCCTTAATAAGTTATTTTCATCAGTGATGTTTTGAACCTCTTTTTGAACTATTTGTTCAATTCTGCTTCTTTTCCCCTTTTTAACAAAACACATTTCCCCCCCAATCATTGTAACCAATTCTGCTTTTTAAGAAGTTCTTTTCATTAGGGATATTTGTACCTCTTTTACTATTTGGCCAATTCTAGGGATTTTTGTTTTTTATTAAAATCCTTACCTTCTGTCTTAAAATCCATACTGTATATTAGTTCCAAGGCAAGAAGAGTTTTTTGGTGCTAGTTCTAGGAGTTTTAAAGGCAATGGGAGTTTAGTGACCTGTCCAGGGTCACACAATTAGGAAGTGTCTGAGGTCACATTTAAACCCAGGACTTTCCATCTCTGGGCCTGACTCTTAATCCACTGAGCCATCCAGCTGCCCCTTCTTATTTGATTTTTAAAATAATTTCTTGCTCTTTCTTTAGATCTTCCCGGAATTCTTCTTGGATTTATGTTCAATTTGCATTTTTCTTTGAAACTTTGCTTATATTTGTTTTTACTTTACTGTCTCTCTTTGAGTTTGGATTTTGATCTTCCCTGAAAGGACAGTAGCTTTTTATGGTCATGTTCAGTTTTAGTTTCCTCATTTCCCCAGCATATTTCTTGACTTTGAACTTTAAAGTTGGACTTTTTTCACCTGAGGATGATATATTATCCCAAGCTTCAAGCTTTTTGGTGCTATTGTTTTCATGACCAGTTCTCAGAGTTTTAAAGTTTTTACAGCTTCCAAGGTGCTGTGATCCAGGGAGAGATGTCATCATTGGTCTCCTGGTCTCCACTGTGGTCTTTACCCAGGAAGGCTAGAAAAGTATCTCATTCAAACCTTTTGTTAGCTTTGATGCTCCAAAATTCAACTTGAAGCATTATTTTAAAGTTGTTTGGAGGAGAATTTTAGGAGAGCTAGGCTTCCTCTACTTCACTATCTTGGTTCTGCCTCATTTTATTTTCAAGTTCAAATTCTCCTCCCTCATTCTCTCCCTCATCTGTTGAGGAAGCAAGAAAAAGCAAAATCCATTACAAATATGTATACTCATATAGAATCAATTCTCACATTAGCTATGTAAAAAAAGAAGAAAGAAAAGATGTTTCAATTTGCATTCTGAGTACATCAAACTCTCTACCTGCAAGTAGGTAGAATGTTTCTGCATGAGTACTTTGGAATTGTGGTTGGTCATTGTAGTAGTGACTAGAGTGCCAAAGTCTTTCAAAGTTGGTTATCTTTACAATGTTGCTGTTTTGGTATAAATTGCTCTCTGACTTCTGCTTACTTCACGTTGCAAGAAGTCATACAAATTTTTTCAGGCTTTCTGAAAACAGTAACCTCTCCATTTCTTGCAGCACAAGAGGATTTGCCCAAACTTGTTCTTTACTAGCATAAATAAATTGAGAATTGGCCATGCAGGACCAAGTTGAAATATAAGATATATAAGAGATATCTAATTAGCACTCCTAGAAACTATTTTATGTTATAAGTTACTGTCTAAGTTTCATTTTTAGATTTGTTAAGTGTATGCTTGTGTATGCTTGTGTTCTGTTACATTTGTTGTACATGCTTATTTTTTAAAATAAATTTTCATTGGTAATGTCTATTTCTTACATCACCATTGTTATCCCAAATTCCTTCTCTCCACCACTCCCAAAGAATCATGTCATGTGACAAATAGCATTTTTAAAAATAATTCAGTACAATTGATCAATATATTGAAAAAGTCCAAAAACATGTTTAATGTACCTATGGACTTCTCAATCACAAAGGTGTAGGTTGAAGGTATCTTCATATATTTATTTATATCCTGTTTGATCTTTATAATTGTTATGTTTATTTTTCATTTTTTGGTGTATAATTGTTTTTTCCATTTATGTTGTATAGTTATTCCATACCTTATTTTTTGTTTATTTCACTCTGCATAATTTCATATAGATTTTTTTATACATCTCTATTTCTTACAGCACAATAATATTCCATTACATTTATATACCATGATTTATCTAGCCTTTCCCAAATTGATGGACATCTGATTTGTTTCCAATTCTTAGCTATCACAAAAAGTACGAAAATATTTTGGATTATATGTGGGGTTATTTTCTTATAAGTCCCATTCTCAAATTTATATTTTATATTGACTCTCTTCTTACTATCTCCTTTTTGGGGAAAGTTTTAGATGTGAATGGTCAGTAAAATGGGCTCTGGAATGTTGGTGGTGATAATATGCTGAAATGTGTTAGAACAGGATGCTTAACTCCTTTCATTAAAAACTGGCTTCCTCAAAAAGCTATGAGATCACTGAGTCAGGAGTCTGAAAGACCAGAGTTCAAATCTAGCCTTATATCCTAGGCAAGTCACAATCTCCACCAGCTTCAGTTTCCTCAACTATAAAATGAGACTAATAATAGTATCTACCTCACAAGGTTGTTGAACAGATCAAATGAGATATTTGTAAAGTGATTAGCATTTTTGTTGTAGTTGTTCAGTCATGTCTATGACTATTTAGGGATTTCTTGTGTGGGGAAGACAGACCCCCTGTCCCCTTATACTTGATTAGATTTTAGTGATAGTGATAGGTTTAATGTAACCAATATTGTTATTCTAAAGTGATTAGTATAATTCCATTATAATCTTAATTACAATTAGTAGAATTCATGATTTTTATAAGGATCTCTAACTAAAGCATAAAACTGCTTCTAAGAGGACTTTCAACCCCTCTCTCTAAGTCATACTTCCCTTCTATCATGAGATGCTGAGTTTCATGTCCCAATATAGTGCAAGTATGCACACCCTTCCTTATTGAGAAATAACCATCCTCTCCCCAGATCAGATGAGCCTAAGGTAATGGTCATCGGTATTTCTTAATATGGGTATTGTCTTGTGATTTGACCTTAAGACTAATATGGGTTTTCCTAAATGAACTAACCAATTAGCTGTGTAGTTGGGTAACGGTTTCTAAAAAATATCTACATGATGCTGTGTCTTATGATATGTCATCAACCTTGTTTGGAAATATTCACTTTGTTACTGTCCTAGAATATAAACTAGGTCTCTGCTGCCTGGCTTTGTCTCTCTCTGGGGTCCAACTATGTAACATGTGCAAGATTCTGGGTTTATATGGAAGATTCCGCCCTCTTCCAATAAACTCTAAAATTCTACCTTGACTTGGAGAAATTTGGCTTTTTGACTTTATTTACCTAAATTGTTTAAATTGAGGCGGTGGGATAAAAATTTCCACAACACTTTGCAAAAATAAATTAAGTAATTTGCCCAAGGTCACACAGCTTAAATTTCAGATTTGAACTTGGGAAGATGTCTTCCTGACTGTAGGTCCAGTACTATATCCACAGCGCCACCTAGTTGCTGTTTAGTACGGTGTTTAACACAGTTTAGCACTATTAAATAGTTTTACAGAGCAGACAAGTAATCTTTTTTCCGCCTTTTTTCCTTCTTTTCTTCCTTCCTCTCCCCTCAGGTTTGAAGCTGATCCAACTATGTGAAATGTATATAATCCACTCCCTTTCCCAGCCCCCCTTCCACTCCCTGAAGTCACTCAGAAGCAGTTCCTTAAGATTTTATTCAATTTAGCAAACATTTATTAAGCACCTACTATGTGACAGGCACTGTTGTTAAGCCATGAAGATTAAAACAGAAGCAAAAAGCAACCCCCGTCCTCAAGGAACTTACAATTACATGGAGGAGAAAACATGTACAACATGCAAACAAATATACAAAGAAAGCTATATACAAGATAAATAGGAAATAACTTAAAAAGGGAAAGCATTGGAATTGGCATTTTTTTTAAAGTGTGTGTGTTTGAAAGAAGTACCAGAGTGGGAAGGCTTCCTACAAAAGCTAGGATTTTAGTTTGGACTTAAAGAAAAAAATGGAGTGTCTTGTTCGTGGAATAGTTAAGAGGTCAGCATCTGTGAATCAAAGAGATAAACAGGGACTAAAAATTAAGAAGACTGGAAAGTAAGAGTGGGCTAAGTTATGAAGGGCTTTGAATGCCAAACATAGCTTTTTGTGTTTTCTCTTGAAGTCAATATGAAACCATTAGGGTTTAGTGGGTCGATGGGTGGGGTGACATGATCAGACCTTAGTTTTAGGTTTTATGCATGCTTTGCACATAATGGGTAGATAGAAAAAAAAAACATTTATTAAACATTTACTTTATGCCAGCTGCTGTGCTAAATAGCTACTGCAGGAACTTTCTCAAATGTACTGAAATAACTGTTGAATAAATGTTTGTACTATTAGTTTTACCTACTAATCTACTAATTGTTTCATTTGTATAGTTCTTTTTTCTCCATTTGGATTGAAAATTACTTGTGTACAGGAACCATGTGCTATTTTTCTCTCCGACCAGATAGTGCCCAGCACATGCTCAGTAAGCCAAATAAGCTGAGAGTTCCTGTGATATACACAAAAGTCTCTGTCTGTCTCTGTCTCTCTGTCTTTCTTCTGATTATTCTGGTCTTATAAAATGTGTGATTTTCAAAGTTTTGATACATGCATATCCCCACTGACAATTAAAGGAAAAGCAAACATAAAAAGCAGAAGACCTAGAGAAGTGAACAAGAACACAAATTCTGGGAGGCATGTAGTGATGTAGTTTCTAGAACGGTGAATTTATTGCCAGAAGACCTGTGATTGAAATTCCAGTTCTTCTATTTTACTATCTGTCTGACTTTGGCCAACTTACTTTACTTCTCAGAACTACAGTTTTCTCAACTTCAAATGGAGAAGATTGAAATAGTATGATTTCAAAGACTACTTTTAGCTCTAGTATTTCAGATTGCTATATTTGTTGAAATGTTCCTTCCAGTTCTGAATGCTAGGGACTTGGACTAATTTGCCTTAAAAGCTGTTTCGACTCTAATCCTATGAAACTAAATCTCTATTGCTCTTTCCATTGCACTAAACTGCCTTCAATATTAAAAGAGCTTTGATCTGACTGTAACTTAAATTCTTTTTCCCACTGGTTCTAGCACATTTAAAGATTACAAGAATTTATTTTTAAATGAAGGCATTTTATTAATTTAAAATATGGGCAAAGAGTTATTTAAGATGAAATAAACACACTTTTCTCTCCTTTAACACAAATGAACTGGAGAGAATTTTTGTAAGAAGCAAGAAGCCGGTACTATTGGGGGGTGGGGGCGGCATTTAGTCCCAGTTGATTAAGTAAATAATTAAGTTTTAGGACTTCCTCCTTTCTATTTAAGTTTTGTGTCTGTGTAAACCACAGCAAACTGGTGCCTTAGATTATTAAACGATGATTGGACAAAAAAAGAATAATACTTTTCCTGAAATGCTTAGCGAATATGGAAGGCAAAAGGATTTTAAGAATGACACTGATGAAGACTCCTGTTGAACTCCAAAGAATCAGGCCAGGTCTGAAGCACATCGTGCTCCAAAAGGGCTAGTTCTTCACACCCCAGTGATTTGGTGGCTAGTGAGAAGAGTGCCACTTCCTGCGGTTAGGCCCCGAGATCTCGGGAGCTGGCTACGTGCACATCCTTGGCAGCTCCGGAACGCTTTTCAGTGCTTGGGACCTGGGATGCTCTGCCACCATTCAGTCACAGGAGGCCACATTCATATTCTTCTTCCAGGGTGGAGAGTTCAGAAAGGGGGAAGAAAACAGTTGCCACGTTTTCCGTCCCCTCTGTGACCTTGAGGGTCTAGCTACATGTTTGTCGTCTACAATGGCTCCACCCAGAGCTACAATGGAGCTTGTCTTTCTTGACCTCGTAGCGCCCTCCCTCCCAGAATTTGGGGGCAGCCACTCGGTCCTTAACCTGGCTGGGGTTTAGTGCATAGAGCCCATATTCCGGAGTTTCATGCTCAGCCGCTCCAGGTTTTCCTCATCTCCCAAAGTCTAGTTTGTTCTGGGGCCCTACAACCGAACTTGATGGCCGCTGTTCCTTGCCATAGGCTAGCCGTTGATAGCCCCATTGCCGTGCTGCATTCCTAATGGAGGGAGGTAGCTGTCAGTCACCGGCTCAGAGAGGCGGGACCCCAGTGCTGCCAAGCTAAGTTGAGCCCTTCAGTTTGCTTCCCTCCCCCCTTTCTCCCCTTCACTGC
>NW_025341963.1:0-2531 GCF_016433145.1 Gracilinanus agilis | reverse complement strand
GGGGTTTATTTTGTGATAGTGGGTAGTCTGTGACTGTGGTTGTTCTTGCCATGAACCTGTATTGTTTTTCTGTGTCTCCTTGTGGCTGAATAAGGATACTGATTGCAATAGGTTCAATGCAAGTGAATGTCACTGTAAAAAGAGTCACATAGGGGAAACTGAGTGTGGAATTTTAATCCTCCTGACAACCTGCTTTGCTGGTTTGTCAGAGCTGGTGATGAGCTGTGCTAAACGTCATGGTTTTGATGGCTTCCTGCATGTTAGATTGATAGATTATAGGTTGATAGATATATGATAGATTGAAAATTTTGTTGATTGATAATAGATTGATGGTTGGATAGAATGATAGATTATAGACAGATGGATGGATGGATAGAAAGATATATAGATGAATGGATAGATCAATTCATGATGGATAGTTGGTCAGATTAATAGATGGACTGATGATTAATAGATTTTATATGGATTTATAAATTATACATATTGATTGATATATATTGATAGGTTGGATGATAGATTTTCAATTGACTGATAGATGAACTAAAAGAAAGAAGGCAGATTACAGATATATTAATGGATAGATAAATGATGGATAGACAGACAGTTGGATAGATGGACTGATGGATAAATTTATGATTGATAGATTATAGATTGATCGATTACACATGGAGGGATAGATAGATGTGATAGATAGATGGGTTGACTGATAAATTATTAAATGACTGATAGATGGATAGACTGATAAATTTTTAGATAGATTAATGAACAGGTAGATGGATAGACATAGATGAATGGATGGATAGACAGACAGATGGATAATTTGGTGATTGATTGATAGATTATAGCCTGATTGGTAGATTATATATTGATTGATAAATACCTAGATAGACCAATAGCTAGATATATGTCAGAATGATAGGTCTATTGATAGGTTGGTTACAAATTGGTGAATAGATGGATAGACAGATGGTTGGATAGATATATATGATAGATTTATTGATAGATGGATAGATAGATTATAGATAGATGGATGGATGAATGGAGAGACAGATGGTTGGATGAACTGACACATAGGTGATTGATTGATATAGTATTGATTAATGTATCAAATGAGAGATTTTATCTATTGATTCATAAATGGGTATATATAATAGGATAGCTTGATTCATAAATTATAGATGGATAGATGGATAGACAAATGGATAGATGGATGGATTAATAGATTATAGATTGATAGAGAAATAAATAGACAGAGAAAAGAAACTAGCTGAAGAATCCTGTTCTCTTCACTGGCTAAATCAGCAAATTGCAAAGATGGTGTCAAAATTAAATGAAATATTATTATCTGTGTTAACCTCTTCAATATGAATAGAGTGGAAATGGCATATTGAAAACATGAAAACTGTGGGTGGTCTTTTTGGAGCTCTTCTACTTTCAAAAGGAAAGGAGTAATGATATTTTACAAAGAAAAACCTGCGGGAAGCAATACTGTTGAGTGCACATTCACATAAGATAGAGGAGAGAAGAATGATGGAGGAGGGAAGAATGGATCAAAAACTAGAATCCAACAATGTGTTGTTTATAAGAAACACATTTTAAAATGAGAGACAGATGTAAAAATAAAGGTCTTAATTAGAATTTATCACGGTTTACCTTGGTGCAAAAAGAGTAGGGGTAAGCAGTCATAATCTCAAAGTTAAGGCTAAAATAGATTTAATTAAAAGAGATGAACAGAGAAGGGATATTATGTTAAAAGATGCCATAGATAATGAGAATAACCCTGACCTCATTAACCCTATCATAGAACTAGACCTAGGAAGTATCTTTGTAGGCTTTCTTCTAACAAGGAATATTCCTCCAACATCATCAATGCCCATAATGCTTACAATAAACAAACTATCAGCCCTCATTGTAACCCTACTAGGCATTTTAATCGGAATAGAACTTAACCCCCTTGCTAATAAATTTATAAACCAACAAACCATACTACTAACTTCTTCAATATATTAGGAGATTTCACTTGAGTCTCCCCCCCCCCCATAAATCTATTTATAGGTCAATGAATTGCTACCATACTGACTGGTCTAAATTGATATGAGAAAACAGGACCAAAAGGTCAAGCTAATATTCACTCTCATTATTCACTTACATCCTCATTACTGACTTCTACTCAGAAATTTTACTTCATATCCTTCATGACTTCAATTATCTCTATTTGAATATGTATCTAATATTATTAATATTGCCCACAGACAACTTCCAACACAACATAAATGGTAACAAACAAAATTCATCCGAATAAAGCTAAAGCTCATCCACCACAACACTATAAGAATGAAACACCAGTAAAATCCAGACCCGCACAATAAACTCCAGCAAAATCAAACAGCTCAATAGTTGTATTAATCTCAACCTCCCCAGACATAGGATATCATACTAACTCTACAAATGAAACAAATAATGACATGCTAAAAGCTACAATCTCCTCAATTCAAGTCTCTGGGTATTCTTCTGTAGCTATAGCAGCGGTA
>NW_025341962.1:0-5991 GCF_016433145.1 Gracilinanus agilis | reverse complement strand
GGGGGTTGGTACATACATAATTATCAAGGTAGTGTCAGGGACAGGTGATCAGGAAGCATCTGTGGAGGGGGGTTTCAGGGTCAGGGGTCAGGAAGCATTTGGCAAATATACATTAAGTAGGCAAATATTGTTAAGCAGGCAAATATAGACAAACATTCCTCAAGAAGGTTAATATCCATCAGATAAGATAGCTTCAGTTTTAGGTTTATGATAGGGAGAGATAAGGAAGACTGTACTGGGAAACCTTGGGGGCTGGGGGTAGCTTGTCCAGGCCAGAAATAGTTCAGTAGACTGCCAGACTGATTTTTAAATCCAACATTCCCTTCTTTTTCTTTTGATCCTGAGGAATCATCCTCAGGTGGTCCTTTAAAGATTGGTGACAGCACATGCCGTATCAAGGGTTGGGGTTGTCAGGCAATACTGATGCAGGACCATAAGCTAAACAGTGTTAATTCATTCCTTTACAAAAGCTGCTAGGCCATTAAGAATAAGGGGAAGGGCACATAGTAGAAGCAAAGGGATTTTCCTGCCTATAGTTTACCTGAAAAAAAAAAACTTTTTCACTATGGAGGTACAATGTTCTGTGCTGTCTCTGGGGTACAATGTCCCACAATGTCCCATGCCGTCTCCCCTCCCCTCCTCCAAATATCTAATGGAAGAGGGTCGATGGTTTCCATCTTCTGTAGCTTCTTCAAGCTGAGAAGGGGCATAGAATTTCTGAGAGGGGGGAACAGGAGGAGGAGCTGTGGGCACAGGGCCTTTAGAGGCACCTCTGCAGCGAATGCCAGGGTCCTGAAGGCTTGGAGATCAGAGACTGTTTCCCCAGACTGACAGACAGGTCACAAGGGGGAGCATCCATCCCTAAGGCAGAAGTATAGAACCTAGGACTAGGGCAAAAACTAGAACACCAGATACAAAAAAAGAAAATTAGCACAATAGAAACTGATATTAAACATTAACATTTGAGTATCTTAGCCAACAGATTTTATCCCCAGAAATCATCCTCTGACAGGAATTAAACCTTTAGGGAAATTTGATCCCTAAGTTGTTTGCAGAGCTGGCATGTGATGTTTCTGTTAAAAAAAAATATCCTTTCGTAAGGCCCACATTAATATGGCATCTATAACTACTTGAATAACAACACTTTACATATAAATTTCTTTATCCCAGATCCTGGAGGAAATCCAGAAAGCCCTGGGTTATTTCTAGGGTCAAGATCCAAACTTCAGCTGTGGTAAATTAAGGCTGCAAGCTACAAGTCATCTATCACTAAACTTCACCTACTTCTTAAAGTGTGTTCCCTAACAATTTGATAATTTTCAATTATTAACCTAATAGGTTGTTTGGGGAGATGGAAACATTAATTTACAATTTGCATTAAGTGCTGATTATGGGAACTTGCTCCAAAAAGGGAAGGCAGATAGGAAAGCATTTCCTCACGTCCCAAGGGACACATAGTGAGGGGCTCCATGTGTAGGCCAAAGCTGTCACTGGCTCATGCCATCCTTGTGTCACTCAAGCATTAGTAGCCTAGATGGTCAGAAGAGGTCCAGTCCAAGTTGAACCCTAGAATTGCCTCTCTAACCATCACAGAACATTCTCTGTCTTTTGCACTATATCACTACTGGATCCCAGAAGCCTTTTCCTTCCTTAAAAGACAAGTCTTTCCCATTACAGCTCAGAGAAATTCTGCTAAGCAGCAGTCTGAAAACAATTTCCATACCCTCAAACAAGCCTTTCACATCTCTACCAGGCTGATCACTCAGTTATTCTTACATACTTTGGCAATAATTAACATATCACACTTTAGTCACAAAACCTGAATTAAGGAACAAGGAGTGCTGGACTGAGTAGCTCCACAGTAAATATAAATCAGGGCTGTATTGTCTCCTGTACCTGGGCCATCTGAAAGACTAAAACAAGCCAGACAGGAATCTCTTCAGTGTAACTTTCAAGAGAAATTCCAAAACTATTTATGATTTTCCCAACACCATATACACTAACTTTAGAAATTATCCCTAGGTCAGGGATCCAATTAAAAGAGTAGAACATCTATCTATTCTCTTTCACCTCCCTATCTGTTCTCTTTCATCTCTCCTTCTCTCTCCTTCTTCCTCTCTCTTTTTCCCCTCAAACCCTCTGCTTAAAAAGCAGAACACAACTTTCATTTACCCATTACGAATCTGCATACTCAGGACATCCAAGTCTCTCTTTCTTCTATATTCAAACACAACACACCTTACCTCTTCACTTTCTCTGACTTTCTATTACCATCACAAAAACAAACATACCATTTGGTATCCCTTCAAATGCTAATCAATAACTCCCAAGAATTGAGACACTGTAACTTTAGCATAGTGCTCATTATAAGATTCAGTTCATAGTACAAATTGGTAAACTGAGGTAACCACTGAGTATTGAACAAAACCCATGGTACAGTCAGGTTTACAATGAGCTTTTGCTTACATTCAAACAACACTTAAAGCACATGTTTTAGCAACAATTTACATAAAAGTCACACTTAAAGGAATATCATAAAGCATGTAGTATTACAGGGTCTATTTTCAATTACAAGATTTGAAACCTTTTAAGCACTATAAACCTTGAAGAAAGCCTTTTGACCAGCAGGCTGCTTATCTATTTTCAAGAGCAGGGAGTCAAATTTAATAATGAAGTTAGTCAATTTTAATACCCCGAGATGAAAAACCATTTATGATAACTTTAAACCTAAAAAAATATTTTTGATCAATTTAAACAGATACACCTCTGGCCACACCTTGATAGCCTAAGCCCAGAGGATCTCAGACAGACCCCCCACTCTCTAAATGCCTGAGTGCAAGGAGTCATGTCCACACTCTTTGAAAAGGATACTTCTAAGCTAAGCTTGGAGTCCTCTCATCCCTGAGAAGGGCCTCCTTCCTGAACCCAGGGGTTCACCATTAGCACCCCTATAACAACTGTACTGCTAAAAAAGGAACCTGTTTTACAAGATATCCATGACTTTTCTATCAGCTTTTACTTGCTTGAACATCTCTTTAAAACTCTGAAGTATACAATTAAAATATACTCATCTTTAAACTCTTTCAGATCTTACTTATATACTGTGTTGCTATATCAGTTCCTAAGTATCAAAGTGGAACAATTAAAAGTATTTCTTTTTTTTCCTTCCTGTTTGCAAGGAAGGGTTTATGAGCAATTTACCCTAAGGCTGCCTGGCTTGATTTAAGTTTTTATGACTTAACAACCTTGTCTCTTACCTCTCTTTACCAAGTGAGATCACCTACAATTTAAAATTTAGCATGTACCAAAATCTTCATAATAAATTATTTTCAACAAACTTTAGTATGAACTCCACAACTCCCAAATAACTTTAAGTCCTCTAGTAATCTTTCAGTATGTAAACAACTGAATTTCAAGACCATTTACTCTTATTCCTTTCAGACCTCTGTTTAAGACAGAATAGAACCTCTAGTTCAGTTTCCTTTTACCTTAGGCATTGCTTACATAACTGATTAAATTCCATCAATATTATTCTGATTTACCATTTGTTGTATCTATTTTGCACTAGAACTCATACCCACTCTGATCTCCTCTGGCTTCTCCTCCTTTACCATCATTGCAAAAAGAGGAAAGGCAGTATATTTAATTGCATGTAATCCTATTAGCTTCCTGGGCTGGTCAAATTTTCTCTTGTTAATTTCATACAGTTTGCACATCATATATTCTTAACCTATTGAAAACTTAATTCTCTTTATAGTCCAAATGCATACATATTTTGTATTCATTCATCATTGCTTTCTAGCAATTTGAGTCTAAATACATGTTAATCTCTAGATCACAAATTCCTTCTTATACATTGCACACATTTTTACCAAATTTTCAGTACCTGTATTATTAAAACCCATGCACAGATTAACCACTTTAAAAACTTCTTGTGTATCATATGATTACATGTTGCTAGTTCTGACAGCACATACATTAAAAGAACATCTCATTTTAAAATCCCAAGTTTAAATTCTAGAATAAGTTCTCAATAATGACATTACAACTTTTTCTGAATGACTTTTACATCTACAACGTAGCCAATACAATTTTTGACCTTATAGAATAAACATTTCCTCTCTGTGTCAGACTGGCTACTAACCACATTTAGACAATTCTCAATTCACTGAAACCAAGGCTTAACAAACTTCTAACCATGAGTTTTTGTGCTCAATAAAATCTGGTTAATATTTCACATTTGACTGACAGTTACCACGATAAATAAAATTACATTGTACCATATCAACATCATTAGCAATCCTCAACCCTTAAAATCAGATCTTAAGTGAAAATGCTTCCAATTGTGGAGTAAAATCTCCCTTTTCTGCTCTGAATTTTTCTCTTTTTCACTCCCTTGGGGGCCCATCCAAAGGAAGAAAGAGGAAAAATCATTTAACAGATATTTTCTTTTGTCCTCTGCTGAGGATTTTTGACTGTGGGAAATTCAATCTTTCAACTCCCCCTCTTTTTTTCTTTTCTTTTTTTTTGGTAATATCCAATTTAAGAATACATAGAGACGAGACTGTGACAAAGACAACAATAAACAGAAATATACAACCTTATGACAAGCATACTTTAAAAGGAAAAAATCAGTTCTTTAGGATCCATGGTTAAAAAAGAAATATTTGCTGTGAGAAAGTTCATTAAAACAGTTGCAGCACACTGCCCCTTCAACTGAGGCTACTCAGGTACAGCAATCAGCCATCTGATTGGCTGAGCTGACTTCCTTGTCCCCTAACTCTCCTGTGCTTTACACTCTGATTGACCTAACCTGTCTCTCTTTTTGGCTGTGATTTCTAACAAAATGCTTCTTGTAGCACCTAAACAAACTGCTATCCTTTTCCAGTGGGGGTTAGAAGTGAGCTGTTCATTAGGCTGGCTATGTTTCTTAAGGAAAGAACTTTGAACTTTCAAATCCTCTCTTATTCAGATGTTAAATCTGCCGCCAGGTCTGAGAGGTTTATTTAGAATACTCTCCCTATTCAAATATTGTCTGCTGCCAGAGTAGCACAGTTCCTCCAGTCTGGGAGGTTAGAAATGTAGACTGGGAAGGGGAATTGCAGAATGTTTGCAGTTTTCCCCTCTGAACTCGCCTTGAAGCTAGGGAAACCAGCAAGCACCAGGTTGACTCTCCCAGCTCATGATAAGGACTGAAATAACACCAAAGACACAGACCCAGCCAGGACACACAAAAGACGAACTAAGGACGGTTTAAACCTGACATATTCCTGACTGGCCAAGACAACACAAGACAAAGGTGCGCATACTCACACTCATTTGCCTGGGGGAGCCCAGACAGATCCCAAACAATTAATATGGGGATCCTGCCTCGGTCCTCTCTCTCCTCCCCACCTCCAGTGCGTCCACTGGCCTTCCTCAGGGGCCTCAAACCCCTGACTTGGGGCCTCAATCCCCAAGAAAATCTGGCTGGACTCGAACCAACTGGACGGACTCCAAAGACAGGACTCAAACCTTTTGCTTTGGGGTCCTGTGAGGCCTCGAACTTCACCAGTTCCCGTAGTAATTCCAAGGGAATAGAGACATCAATTGGTCTACATGGCCTGCCAGTCACACACAGCACTTGCTCCCAGGGGTTCCGACCTTTGTCTGCATGGATCAAAAGGAACTGCGTACTTTCCCCAGTCCTCACTCAGAAACAGGTAGAAGGGGTGCCCGTGGCTGGTAAGCTTGGCTTAGGTTCCTCTGTATCAATCCCAGAGCGGCGGGGCAAGCCGAACCACTTAGCTGTATGCTTACCAGGGCATCACCTTCCCCATCAGTTCAATCACACATCCACATACATGCAGAAGGGGGCCTGGGGTAGGCTTCCTCCTTATACAATGCAAGCACACATTTACACAACCACATGCACAGGCCACCCAACCCCAGATCTCCTCACCCTCTTGGCTCTTCTGGCAGTGGGTCCTTTCCTGGCCATGAGAGACGAGC
>NW_025341961.1:0-2958 GCF_016433145.1 Gracilinanus agilis | reverse complement strand
TAGCTTCTAATTGCTCGATTCTAGCCTTTAGGGACTGGTTTTCGGCTATAATCTTTTGGTTTTCCTTTTCAATCTGGTCATTTCTGGTGTTCAATTTGCTTATCAGTTCATTTGATTTCTGAGCCTCACTTTCCAATTGCAAGATTCTACCTTTTAAACTGTTATTTTCTTGCCAGATCTCTTCCATTTTCCTCAAAATCTCAGTTTTGAACTCTTCCATAGCTTGTAAGGAGTTTTCCTTATTTGAGGAGGGTCCGGATGCTTGTTTGTTCTCCTCCTCTGTTTGCTCGGTTGTCTGGATTTTCTCTGTGTAAAAGCTGTCGAGTGTTAAAGACTTCTTTTTCTTGTTATTATTCTTTCTCTTCTGAACTTCCTGAGACTGAGTAGCCATCGTTAGCCCAGCAGCTTCTCAGATTTATCCTCGCGCTCAGTGTCTGTCCGCGATCTATTGGCTCCTGAGGTCTGAGTTCTGGTTTTTTCCAAGGTCAAGCCCCCTGGTGGGCCCCCTTGCTTGATCCTCTGCAGGAGGTTTCTTTACAAGTCTCAGGGCGCTGCTTCCACAGTCGTATACCCGTCCACACTGGTTCCCCACTTAGGCTTTAGTTCCTGGCTTTGTCTGCCTCCACCCACGCCACCGCAGTGCCTGCGCTCTGCTCAGCCTGCGCTCTGCGCCCTGTGTCCTGCTCCCACGCTCAGATTTCGTCTGTGATTTTTGGCTTAATGGGGTCCTAAGTCTTGCTGCTCTCAGGAACAGGTCCCAGAGCTGCCAATGACTCGATGGGTGCCCCAAACTTGCTCTATTTCTTTTTAGCTGGCTTCAGAGCTCTAGATCTTGTGTGTGGAGGGGTTGGGGGTGGGGCGGTTGCTCAGCCCGCGATTTCGTGAGGGCTGTTTCACCCCTTTATAGCCTGGAAATGTCTCGATTCCACGTACCTTCCACGCTGTGCCCTGTTGTGGGGTTCCTCCATTCGTCTGGACTTGTTTTTATGTCCCCTTGAGGAGTTTTGTGTGTTTCAGTCAGGAGAGGTTAAGAGCTGCTTCTTACTCTGCTGCCATCTTAACCCGGAAACCGCAGTAATAATTTTTAACATGCATCTTACAAAATTATAAGAACCAAACCTTTGGCCTCCTTTCCCCCCCCCCTCCCATCCTGGGGATGGTATGCAATTTGATCTGAGCCATACATGTATTATCATGCAATTCATACTTCCATATTGGTTATTGTTGTAAGAGCAAGAGCTAACTCATACAAAATCAAAATCCCAAAATAAAACCATAAATAAACTGATGTGAAAGATAGTATACTTTGATCTGCATCCCATTCCAGCAGTTCTTTCTCTAGCAGTGGATAGCATTCCCTGTCATAAGTCCCTCAGAATTGTCCCAGACCATTGCATTGCTGAGAGTAGCCAAGTCTTTCACAGTTGATCATTGTATGATATTGCTCTTACTGTGTAAATATTCTTCCAATTCTGTTTATTTCATTCTGTAACAATTCATATAGATCTTCCCAGCTCTAAAATCTCGTTCATCATTTCTTATAGTTCAGTAGCACTCCATCATTAGCATACACCACAATTTGCTCAGCCACTCCTCAATTGATGGACATTCCCTCAATTTCTAATTCTTTGTCACCACAAAAGGAGCAGCTATAAATATTTTCTTAACCTTTTCTGTGCGGTGGACATCTTTGATAATCTGACGAAGCCTATAATCCTTTCTTATAGTATTTTTAAATGAGTGAAATACTAAATTTTAGTTAAAGGTCAGTGAAAATAAATACATAATTTTTCCTATTCAAATGAACGGACTGTCTGAAATCTATCTACAGAATCTTTGGGATTTGGGGGAGTAAGAAGCTGTGTATTCCAGGATAAAAATAGTATCATATATGTATGACCAGAAAAGGAGATGGATCACATCCAATCTTTTAGGGAAATTGAGGGATATACATACCCCATATGCTTTGTCCCTATGGGTCATTTCAAGCGACCTAGGGGAAATCCCCTTCTAATTTTTGGTTGACTCCTAATCAAGGATATATGGGAGGACATAGATGCTAGTTGCACAGGTTTCAAAGACAAAGATAATCTACATCAAGGGAGGGATTATATAGATGAGATTATTGAGCCATGAAAGTATACTAGAAATGGGTGAAGGATTTGAATATAAAGAAGGAAACTATAAATTATGTGAACCCAGAATAGTATATTTGTCAGATCTTTGGGAAAGAAGTAGAAAGCCAAGCAAGAGTTAGAAAAAAATTACAATATGTAAAATAAATAATTTTGATTACATTAAATTAGAAAGGTTTTGTACAAACAAAACCAATGCAACCAAAATTAGAAGGGAAGCAACAAATTGGGAAAAAATCTTTATAACTAAAAACTCTTAACAAAGGTCTAATTACTCAAATATATAAGGAGCTAAACCAATTGTACAAAAAAATCAAGCCATTCCCCAATTGATAAATGGACAAGGGACATGAATAGGCAATTTTCAGTTAGAGAAATCAAAACTATCATTAAGCACATGAAAAAGTGTACTAAATCTCTTGTAATTAGAGAAATGAAAATCAAAACAACTGAGGTACCACCTCACATCTAGCAAAGTGGCTAAAATGACAGCAAAGAAAAGTAATGAATTTTGGAGGGATTGTGGCAAAATTGAGACTTTAATGCATTGCTGGTGGAATTGTGAATTGATCCAACCATTCTGGATGGCAATTTGGAACTATGCCCAAAAGACTTTAAAAGACTGTCTACCATTTGACTCAGCCATACCACTGCTGGGTTTGTACCCAAAAGAGATCAAGGGGGAAAGACTTGTACAAAAATATTAATAGCTGCACTCTTTGTGGTGGCAAAAAAAATTGGAAAATGAGAGGATGCCCTTCAGAGGAAGAACTTTCGGAGTGGAAACACAGAAGAAAAGCAACTACTTTATCACATGGATTGA
>NW_025341960.1:0-4198 GCF_016433145.1 Gracilinanus agilis | reverse complement strand
AATTTGGTAGGACTCCTTCTTTGCTTATCATATCAAATAATTTGTATTGTATTGGGATTAGTTGCTCTTTGAATGTCTGATAGAATTCACTTGTGAATCCATTAGGCCCTGGAGATTTTTTCTTGGGGAGTTCTTTGATGGCTTGTTCAATTTCTTTTTCTGATATGGGATTATTTAGGTATTCTATTTCTCCTGCTGTTAATCTAGGCAATTTATATTTTTGTAAATATTCATCCATATCTCCTAAATTGTTATATTTATTGCCATATAATTGGGCGAAATAGTTTTTAATGATTACCTTAATTTCCCCTTCATTAGAGGTGAGGTCTCCCTTTTCATCTTTGATACTGTCAATTTGGTTTTCTTCATTCTTTTTTTTTATTAGATTGACCAGTAACTTATCTATTTTATGTTTTTTCAAAATACCAGCTTCTAATCTTATTTATTCATTCAATAATTCTTTTACTTTCGATTTTATTAATTTCTCCCTTGATTTTTAGTATTTCTAATTTAATTTTCATCTGGGAATTTTTAATTTGCTTGCTTTCTAATTTTTTGAGTTTCATGCCCAATTCATTAATCTCTGCCCACCTTAATTTGTTAATATATGCACTCAAGGATATAAATTTCCCCCTGAATACTGCCTTGGCCGCATCCCACAGAGTTTGGTAGGATGTCTCATAATTGTCATTCTCTTCAATGAAATTGTTGATTATTTCTATGATTTCTTCTTTGACAAATTGGTTTTGGAGAATCATATTATTTAATTTCCAATTAGTTTTTGATTTGCCTGTCCAGGTGCCCTTACTAATTATTATTTTTATTGCTTTATGATCTGGGAAAGTTACATTTATTATTTCTGCTCTTTTGCATTTGTTTGCAATGGTTCTATGCCCTATTACATGGTCAATCTTTGTGAATGTACCATGTGCAGCTGAAAAGAAGTTGGATTCCTTTTTGTCCCTATTTATTTTTCTCTACATATCAATTAAATGTAATTTTTCCAGGACTTAATTGACCTCTCTTAACTCTTTCTTATTTATTTTTTGGTTTGATTTATCTAGATCTAAAAGAGGAATATTTAGATCTCCCACTATTATGGTTTTACTATCTATTTCCTTCTTGAGCCCTGCCAGTTTCTCCTTTATGAATGTGGATGCTGTACCACTTGCTGCACACATATTGAGCAGTCTTATTTCCTCATTGTTTATACTGCCTTTTATCAGGATGTAATGACCTTCCCTGTCTTTTTTAATCATATCTTTTTTACTTTGGCTTTGTCAGAAATCATAATAGCCACTCTTGCCTTCTTTTTCTCATTTGATGCCCAAAAGATTTTGCTCAAGCCCTTAACCTTAAACTTGTGTATGTCTACCCACCTCATATGTGTTTCTTGTAGACAACATATGGTAGAATTTTGGTGTCTGGTCCACTCTGCTATTTGCTTCAGTTTTATGAGTGAGTTCATCCCATTCACATTCAGAGTTATAATTGTCAGTTGTGCATTCGCTGACATTTTCATATCCTTCCCTTTTCCTACCCCTTCTTCTTAAACTATTTCCTTTTAAACCAGTGGTTTGCTTTGAGCCTGTATCCCTTATCCCCTCCCTTGATCAACTTCCCTTTCTTTCCCCTCCCTTGTTATTCCCCTCTTTTATTTTTAAAGGCTTAATGAATTCCCTCCCCCTTCTTCTCCCCTCCCTTTTTTGACCTCCCCACTCCCCTGCTCCCCTTGGTTTATCCCTTCTGACTTTCTCAGTAGGGTTAGATAGAGTTTTTTATCCCAGTGGATAATATAGCTACTCTTCCCTCTCCTGGTTGATTACAGTTGAGTAAGGTTTAAATATTACCTCTTAATGCTCTCTTCCTCTCCTTCTTATAATAGTATTTGTTCCCTCCCCTTCCCATGCCCACTTTGTGTGTAATAGAATATCCTATTTTTCTTATTCACTCAAGTTTCTCTTGGTGTCCCCTACTATTCCCCGCCCTCTTTCCCAGCCCACATGTCATCTTAGATCATTCAGTATTCTGTCCTCTCCCTATGAATTATTCTTCTGATTGCTATAATAGTAAATACTATAATAGTGAAGAGAGTTCACTACAGAGAATTATACATAGCATTTATCCACATAGGAATACAGATAATTAGATCTTATTGAAGCCCTTAAGAGTCAAATTTTAAAAAAATTATGAGTTTTCTTTCTTTCCCCTGTGTTTCTTATTTACCTTTTCATGTTTGTCTTGATTTTTCTGGTTGGATATTAAACTTTCCATTTAGTCCTGGTCTTTTCTGTGCAAATACTTGGAAATCTTCAATTTTGTTGAATGCCCATACTTTCCCCTGGAAGTGTATAGTCAGTTTTGATGGGTAGTTGATCCGTGGTTGAAGGCCCAGCTCTCTTGCCTTCCTGAATATCATATTCCAAGCCTTGCAGTCTTTTAGTGTGGAGGCTGCCAGATCCTGTGTGATCCTGATTGGTGCTCCTTGATATTTGAATTGCCTCTTTCTGGCTTCTTGTAAGATTTTTTCTTTTATTTTAAAGCTCTTGAATTTGGCTATTATATTCCTGGGGGTTGCCCTTTCTGGGTCTAGTGTAGAGGGTGATCTATGCATCCTTTCAATGTCTGTATTGCCCTATTGTTGTAGAACTTCAGGGCAATTTTGCTGAATAATTTCTTTTAGTATGGAGTCTAAGTTTAAAATTAATTTCTGCTTTTTCTGGAAGACCAATGATTCTCAAATTGTCTCTTCTAAACCTGTTTTCTTGGTCTGTCACTTTCTCATTGAGATATTTCATGTTTCCTTCTATTTTATCAGTATTTTGACTTTGTTTTATTTGTTCTTGTTGTCTTGAGAGATCATTAGCTTCTAATTGCTCAATTCTAGCCTTAGGGACTGGTTTTTGGCTATGATCTTTTGGTTTTCCTTTTCAATCTGGTCATTTCTGGTGTTCAATTTAATTTCTGAGCCTCACTTTCCAATTGCAAAATTCTGCCTTTTAAATTGTTATTTTTTTGCCAGATCTCTTCCATCTTTTTCATCATCTCAGATTTGAACTCTTCAATAGCTTGTGACCAGTTTTCATTTTTTTGGTAAGGTTTGGATATGATTTCTTGTTTGTCCTTCTCTGTTGTCTGGATTTTCTCTGTGTAAAAGTTGTTGAGTGTTCCAGAGAACTTCTTGATAATCTTTTTCCTCTGGGCTTCCTGATTTTGGCTTGCCATTATTGTTAGCCCAGTGCCTTCTGAGCTTCATTCTCACACTCAGGGTCTGTCTGTGCTGTCTAGGCTCCAGAGGTCTCAGGTTTCATTGTTCTCAGGGTCGAGCCTCCTCCTGGTCATCCCTGGTCTACCCCTCTGCCAGAGGCTCCTTTAGCAGTCTCAGGGAGCTCCTTCCACAGCCCTGCTCCCCTCTGCCCAGGTTCCCCACTCGCGGTTCAAGCCTGAGCTCGAGATTTTTGTCCACGCCTAGAGCACTGCCTTCACACGCACAGATGCTCAGGAAATTCTGTGAGCATTCTTTAGCCTCTTGGGGTCCTAAGTCTTCGTGCTCTCAGGAACAAGCCCTGGAGCTGCCAGTGACTGAATGAGTGCCCCAAACCTGCTTTAACTCTTGTGCTCTGGCCTCTGAGCTGTACGTGGTGTTGGGGCTGGGGGAGGTGCTTCTTCCTCTCGCATTTTAGTGAGAGCTGTTTCACCCCTTTATAGCGTGGAAATGCCCCGATTCCACGTACCTTCAATGCTGTGCCCTGTTGTGGGGTCCCTTCATTCATCTGGATTCGTTTTTATGTCCCCTTGAGGAGTCCTGTATGCTTCATTTAGGAGAGATCAAGCTGCTGCTCCTTACTCTGCCTCCATCTTAACTGGAAATCCAACTTCCCAATATTTAAAAATGTCCTTTACCTTGAAGATGTCATCCAAAACATGAAACCCGTTGGACCACGGGAAATGTAGTTCCAAGGCCCCCACATGTCCACAGGAAGTTTGTCAAACTACATATCTTGAGGCTCAATACTTCCAAATAGAACCCCAGTAATTTTAAATAATACACCTATATAAAAAGGTTCTTTGGGTGCCTCAATATTTTTAAAGGTAAAAAGGAGTCTTAATACCAAAAAGTTTGAGAACTGTTTCTCTGTGGTGGTGAATAGGTATACAATGCATATACTGTGTGTATATAATATATATATATATATAT
>NW_025341959.1:0-1073 GCF_016433145.1 Gracilinanus agilis | reverse complement strand
TAAAACAAAGTCCAAAGACTGATAAAATAGAAGGAAACATGAAATATATCAATGAGAAACTGACAGATCAAGAAAACAGGGCTAGAAGAGACAATTTGAGATCATTGGTCTTTCTGAAAAAGCAGAAATTAATAGAAATTTGGACTCCATAATAAAAGAAATTATACAGTAAAATTTCCCTGAAGTTGTACAACAAGATATAGAAATTGAAAGGCTCCATAGATCATCCTCTACACTAGACCCTGAAAAAACAACCCCCAGGAATATAACAGCCAAATTCAAGAGCTTCCAATTAAAAGAAAAAATATTACAAGAAGCCAGAAAGAGACAATTCAAATATTAAGGAGCACAAATCAGGATCACACAGGATCTGGCAGCCTCCACACTAAAAGATTGCAAAGCTTGGAATATGATATTCAGAAAGGCAAGAGAACTGGGTCTAAAACCAAGGATCACATACCCATCAAAACCAACTATATACTTCCAGGGGAAAGTTTGGGGATTCAACAAGATAGAAGATTTCCAAGTACTTGTACAGAAAAGACGAGGTCTAAATGGAAAGTACAATATCTAACCACAAAAATCAAGAGAAATATAAAAAGGTAAATAAGAGGGGAAAGAAAGAAAACTCGTATATTTTAAATTTGCCTCTTAAAGGACTTCAATAAGATCTAATTATTTGTATTCCTATGTGGAGAAATGTTAAGTATAACTGTCTGTAATGAACTTTATTTACTATTATAGTATTCACTATTATAGTAATCAGAAGAATTATACATAGGGAGAGGTTGAAATACTAAATGGTCTAAGATGATATGGGGGTTGGGAAAGAGGGGGGTGAATAGTAGAGGACACAAAGAGAAACTTGAATGAATCAGAAAAATAGGATAATCTATCACACACAAAGAGGGCATGGGAAGGGGAGGGGATGAATACTATTATAAGAAGGAGAGGAAGAGAGCATTAAGAAGTAATATTTAAACCTTACTCTCAGTTTAATTAACCCTGAGAGGGGAGAGTAGCTATATTATCCATTGGGATATAAAACTCTATCTAACCCTACTGAGGAAGTC
>NW_025341958.1:0-2203 GCF_016433145.1 Gracilinanus agilis | reverse complement strand
ATTTTAGCTATAGAATTAGTTCTCTGGAGCAGACTCTAGTGCTCAAACTGGTTCTACCTTTCTCCTTCCAGCTATATTGCAAAATTATGAATTCTATTGTTTTAAGAGTAATTTAAAAAACAAAGAAAACTTCTGGATAAGTCTTCCTCTCCCTCCAGTTACATCCTGAATATGTTTAAAAAATAATAATGCAAGACTAGCAAGTGTCACTTAAGCCAGATACAAGAAATATTATTGCTTTACTAAGAATTTGTCTTATGACTTCCATTAAAAGATAGACCTGAGTTCAAATTGCAGAACAGTTATTTACTACTTGAATAACCATGAAAGGTAACTCAATTTTTCTGAGTTTTCATTTTTACATAAGTAAAATGAGGTAGTGAAACTAGATCCTCTCTAGGACAGTAATTCCAGCTCTAATTTCTACAATTCATAAAGTCATAGAGAAATAGCTCATGATTCCAATTGAGTTTAAAAACATTCTTCTGAGATCTTTAAAGTCCCAATATAGTTCTAAAATTATACAATGTAAAGTCCCAACAGGGTCCAATAAGTTATTTTATATACATAAGAAATATAGAAGTAGTTTTCATAGCTCTCTAAGTGCTCTGCATATTCAATCCCATGTGTCCTTTAATTAATTTTTGTAACATGGATCACTTTGACAGTCTAATGAAGTCTGTGTCCTCAATTTTAGATTTTTAAAAATATTTGTATTTTAATTAAATTTTAGATTTCATTTTTTTTTTGAGGTTAAGATGGCGGCAGAGTAAAAAGTAGCTCTTAACCTCTCCTGACCAAAACACACAAGACTCCTCAAGGGGACATAAAATCAAGTCCAGACAAATGGAGGAACCCCACAACAGGGTGCAGAGTGGAAGGTACATGGAATTGGGACATTTCCATGCTATAAAGGGGTGAAACAGCTCTCACTAAATCTTGGGCTGAGCAACCACCCCACCCCTACCCCCTCCACACACACCACCTATAGCCCTGAAGCCAGCTAAAAAAAAATAGAGCAAGTCTGGGGCACCCATTGAGTCAGTGGCAGCTCAAGGGCCTGTTCCTGAGAGAAGCAAGATTTGGGACCCCAAAAAGCTAAAGAACGCACGCGAAAATCTGAGCGAGGACTCAGAGCGCGGGCGTGGTGGAGGCGTGGGTGGAGGCAGACACAGCCACCAGCTAAAGCTCTGAAACACTGAGTGGGGAACCAGTACAGACGGGTATACGACTGTGGAAGCAGCGCCCTGAGACTTGTAAAGAAACCTCCAGCAGAGGATCAAGCAAGGGAGTCCACCAGGGGGCTTGACCTTGGAAAAAACCAGACCTCAGACCTCAGGAGCCAAAAGACCATGGACAGACCCTGAGCGCAAGGATAAAGCTGAGAAGCTGCTGGGCTAATGATAGGTACCCAGACTCAGGAAGTTCAGAAGAGAAAGATTAACAACAAGAAAAAAAAGTCTTTAACACTCAACAACTTTGACACAGAGAAAATCCAGACAACTGAGCAAACAGAGGAGGAGAACAAATAAGCATCCGGACTCACCTCATATAAGGAAAATGGGTCACAGGCTATGGAAGAGTTCAAAACTAAGATTTTGAGGAAAATGGAAGAGATCTGACAAGAAAATAACAGTCTGAAAGGTAGAATCTTGCAATTGGAAAGTGAGGCTCAGAAATCAAATGAACTGATAAGCAAATTGAACACCAGAAATGACCAGAGCGAAAAGGAAAACCATAAGATTATAGCTGAAAAACCAAAATATTATAACCGAAAACCAAAAGATTATAACCGAAAACCAAAAGATCATAGCCGAAAACCAAAAGATTATAGCCGAAAACCAATCCCTAAAGGCTAGAATTGAGCAATTAGAAGCTAATGATCTCTCAAGACAACAAGAACAAATAAAACAAAGTCAAAAGACTGAAAAAATAGAAGGAAACATGAAATATCTCAATGAGAGAGTGACAGACCAAGAAAACCGGTCTAGAAGAGACAATTTGAGAATAATTGGTCTTCCAGAAAAACCAGAAATTAATAGAAACCTTCAAGAGCTTTCAAGCAAAAGAAAATATCTTAAAAGAAGCCAGAAAGAGACAATTCAAATATCAAGGAACACCAATCAGGATCACACAAGATCTGGCCGCCTCCACGCTAAAAGACCGTAAGGCTTGGAATACGATATTCAGAAAGGCAAGAGAG
>NW_025341957.1:0-1858 GCF_016433145.1 Gracilinanus agilis | reverse complement strand
GAGCATGAATCATGTAACCACGTTAAAAATGAATATTAATAAATGTTAAAAAAAAAAAACTGACTTCCAGGGGAAAGTATGGGCATTCAGCAAAATAGAAGATTTCCAAATATTTGTAAATAAAAGGCCAGAACTAAATGAAAATTTTGACATCCAAATATAAAAACCAAGAGAAATATGAAAAGGTAAATAAGAAAGAGAGGGGAAAATGGAAACGTTTTTTTTTCATATTTTTTCTTTAAGGGCTTCAATAAGGTCAAATTGTTTGTATTCCAATATGGAAAAATGTTAATTATAACCCTCAAAAATTGTATTTACTATTATAATAGTTAGAAGAATTATTCATGAATAGATTTTAGAGAGTACTAAGTAGTTTAAAATTATATGAAAAAAGAAAAGAAAAGTGGGGAAAAGAAGATAGCACCAAGTGAAAGTTGAGGGAATAAGAAAATTAGGATAATCTATACCACACAAAGAGGATACCACACATGGGAGGGGGAGGAGAAGAATACTATTTTAAGAAGAAGAGGAAGAGAGTTCTAATACGTAATAGTCAAAACTTACTCTCAGTGGAATCAATTATGAGATGGAAGAACATCTAGATCCATTGGGGTATTGAATTCTATCTTACCCTATAGGGAAGTTGAGAGGAGAAAACTAAAGGGGAGGGGAGTGGGAGAGGGAATACAAAAAGGGAGGGAAACAGAGGGGGAAGGGAATTTAATAAACCTTAAAAAATAAAAAGGGAATAAAAAGGGAGGGGGTGGAAGGGAACTAAATAAGGATGGGGTTGAGGGAGACCAATTAAAAGCAAGCCATTGATGTGGAAGAAAATAAGAAAAGAAGAAAGGGCAGGACTATCAGAGGAAATCAAAGTGTTGGGGAATACACAGGTGGTAATCATAACTCTGAATGTAAATGGGATGAACTCACCCATAAAACGGAAGCAAATATCAGATTGGATAAGAAAACAAAATCCTACTATAAGTTGTCTACAAGAAACCCACATGAGGCAGGAAGATACACACAGGGTAAAGGTAAAAGGCTGGAGCAAAAGATTTTGGGCTTCAAGTGAGAAAAAAGAAGGCAGGGATTAATAATCATGATATCTGACAAAGTCAAAGTAAAAATAGATCTGATTAAAAAGAGATAGGGAAGGTAGTTACATCCTGACAAAAGGTAGTATAGACAATGAGGAAATATCAGTACTTAACATGTATGCACCAAATGGTATAGCATCCAAATTTCTAAAGGAGAAATTAGTGGAGACTAAGGAGGAAATAGATAGTAAAACTATACTATTGGAAAACCTGAATCTTCCTTTATCAGATCTAGATGAATCAAACCAAAAAATAAATAAGAAAGAGGTAAGAGATGTGAAAGAAATCTTAGAAAAATTAGAGTTAATAGATATGTGGGTAAAAATAAATAAGGACAAAAAGGAATATACCTTCTTTCCAGCAGCACATGATCCATTCATGGCCCTGATGGCAAACTTATGACATGTGTATCAGCACTGACTTACATAGCCATTTTCAATGGCACGTGGCCACATGTGACCTCGTACAGAGAAGTGTATTATTTAAATATAAATATCACAAAATTATGTTGTTTTTTTCTTGAAGTGACACACTACCCAAGTTATGCTTGGTTTTTTGGCAAATTTTGAAACACCAAACTCAAAAGGTTGCCCATCACTACACTAGGGCATAAAAACATGACTAACAAGTACAGAAGAACAGAAATAATAAATGTAACCTTTTCGGAACATAATGTAATAAAATAATAATTAGTAAGGGTACACAGAGAGGCAAATCAAAAATTAATTAGAAATTAAATAATATCATTCTCCAAAATT
>NW_025341956.1:0-2401 GCF_016433145.1 Gracilinanus agilis | reverse complement strand
AAAATAAATGCAAATAAATCATCAGCATTTCCATATATTTCCAACACATCACAGCAGCAAGAGATAGAAAGAGAAATACCATTTAAAATCACACTAGACAATATAAAATACTTAGGAATCTATCTACCAAAACAAACACAGCAATTATATGAAAACAACTACAAAATACTTTCCAAACAAATAAAACTAGATCTAAACAATTGGAAAAACATTGATTGCTCATGGGTAGGACGAGCTAACATATTAAAAATGACCATTCTACCCAAATTAATTTACTTATTTAGCGCCATACCTATCAAACTACCAAAAAACTTCTTTACTGAATTAAAAACTATAACAAATTTCATTTGGAATAATAAAAGGTCAAGAATATCAAGGGAAATAATGAAAAAAAATGTGAAGGAAGGGGGCCTAGCAGTACCATATATTAAACTATACTATAAAGCAGCAGTCATAAAAACAATATGGTACTGGCTAAGAGATAGAAGGGAGGATCAGTGGAATAGACTTGGGGTAAGTGACATCAGCAAGACAGTGCATGATAAACCCAAAGAGTCCAACTTTTTGGACAAGAATCTACTATTTGACAAAAACTGCTGGGAAATTTGGAAAACAATATGGGAGAGATTATGTTTAGATCAACATATCACACCCTACACCAAGATAAATTTAGAATGGGTAAATGACTTGAATATAAAGAGGGAAACTATAAATAAGTTAAGTGAACACAGAATAGTATACCTGTCAGATCTCTGGGAGAGGAAAGATTTTAAAACCAAGCAAGAGTTAGAGAAAATTACAAAATGTAAAATAAATAATTTTTATCATATTAAATTAAAAGCTTTTGTACAGTTTTTCTGCATTGCTGGTGGAGTTGTGAACTGTTCCAACCATTGCGGATGGCAATTTGGAACTATGCTCAAAGGGCTATAAAAGACTGCCTGCCCTTTAATCCAGCAATACCATTGTTGGTGTTGTACCCCAAAGAGATCATAGATAGACAGATTTTTACGCAAATATTTATAGCCATGTTTTTTTGTGGTGGCAAAAAACTGGAAAATGAGGGGATGCCCTCCAATTGGGGAATGGTTGAACAAATTGTGGTGTATGCTGGTGATGGAATACTATTGCACTCAAAGGAATAATAACCTGGAGGAATTCTATGTGAACTGGAAAGACCTCCAGGAATTGATGCAGAGGTAAAGGAGCAGAGCCAGAAGAACATTGTACACAGAGACCAATACACTGTGGTAAAATAGAATGTAATGGACTTCTGTACTGGCAGCAATGCAATGACCCAGGACAATTCTGAGGGATTTATGGAAAATAACGCTACCCACATTCAGAGGAAGAACTGCAGGAGTGGAGACACAGAAGAAAAGCAACTGTTTGAACACATGGGTTGAGGAGGACATGATTGGGCTGTAGACTCTAAGGACCATCTCAGGACAATTATCAGTAATATGGAAATAGGCCTTGATCAATGACACATGTTAAAAACAGTGGAGATGCCCATCAGCTATGGTGGGGGGGAGGTCGGGGAGTGAAGGGGAAAGTAAGAGCATGAATCATGTAACCATGTTAACTTTTCTAAAAAATAAATATTATTAAATGTTAAAAAAAGAACTCAGGGTATGTGACCTTCCCCATTTTACAGTGATGAAAACTGTAACCCCAAGAAATAAATGACCAAAGTTTCATAAGTATCACCTGGCAGACCTCGGATTTGAACCCAGTTCTTGTTGATCGGAATTTAATATTACTTCCTTGAATATGTCAAATTTAGAATAGTTCTCAGAACATTTGTTTGGTTTTGTACATGAGTATTAAATAAGCATTTGTAGCCATCTCCAGTAGAAACAACATGATATTGGCATGAAATAGTAAGCTGACCTTGGCGTCTGTACAGCCTGAATTCAAGTCTCAGCTTTGACATAGATCTCAAATTAGGCTGTGTGACCTTGGACAAGTCATTTACCTACTCAGTGTCTCAGACAATTTTCCTTGACCAACAATCCACATTTGCATTGATAGAAGAAATATATTCATTGAAAGTTCCTTAAAGCTAGCAGATTGGCTAAAATGACAGCAAAGGAGAGTGATGAATGTGGGAGGGGATGTGGCAAAGTTGGGACATTAATTCATTGCTGGTGGAGTTGTGAACTGATTCAACAATTCTGGATGGCAGTTTGGAACTATGCTCAAAGGGCTTTAAAAGACTATCTGCCTTTTGTTCCAGCCATAGCACTGCTTGGATTATACCCCAAAGAAATAATAAGGAAAAAGACTTGTACAAAAATATTTATAGCCGTGCTCTTTGTGGTGGCAAAAAATTGGAAAATAAGAGAATGTCTTTCGATTGGGGAATGGCTGACCAAATTGTGATATCTGTTGGTGATGG
>NW_025341955.1:0-1075 GCF_016433145.1 Gracilinanus agilis | reverse complement strand
ATGTCTATATTGCCCTCTTGTTGTAGGACTTCAGGGCAATTTTGCTGAATAATTTCTTTTAGTACGGAGTCCAGGTTTCTATTAATTTCTGGTTGTTCTGGAAGACCAATTATTCTCACGTTGTCTCTTCTAGACCGGTTTTCTTGGTCTGTCACTCTCTCATTGAGATATTTCATATTTCCTTCTATTTTTTCAGTCTTTTGACTTTGTTTTATTTGTTCTTGTTGTCTTGAGAGATCATTAGCTTCTAATTGCTCGATTCTAGCCTTTAGGGACTGGTTTTCCTTTTCAATCTGGTCATTTCTAGTGTTCAATTTGCTTATCAGTTCATTTGATTTCTGAGCCTCACTTTCCAATTGCAAGATTCTACCTTTTAAACTGTTATTTTCTTGCCAGATCTCTTCCATTTTCCTCAAAATCTCAGTTTTGAACTCTTCCATAGCTTGTGAGGAGTTTTCCTTATTTGAGGAGGGTCCGGATGCTTGTTTGTTCTCCTCCTCTGTTTGCTTGGTTGTCTGGATTTTCTCTGTGTAAAAGCTGTCGAGTGTTAAAGATTTCTTTTTCTTGTTATTATTCTTTCTCTCTCTCTTCTGAACTTCCTGAGGCTGAGTAGCCATCATTAGCCCAGCAGCTTCTCAGATTTATCCTCGCGCTCAGTGTCTGTTCGCGATCTATTGGCTCCTGAGGTCTGAGTTCTGGTTTTTTCCAAGGTCAAGCCCCCTGGTGGGCCCTCTTGCTTGATCCTCTGTTGGTGGTTTCTTTACAAGTCTCAGGGCGCTGCTTCCACAGTCGTATACCTGTCTGCACTGGTTCCCCACTTAGGCTTTAGTTCCTGACTGTGTCTGCCTCCACCCACGCCTCTGCTCAGCCGGCACTCTGCGCCCAGCGTCCTGCTCCCGCGCGCGGTCAGATTTCGCGTGCGTTTTTGACTTAATGGGGTCCTAAGTCTTGCTGCTCTCAGGAACAGGTCCCAGAGCTGCCGATGACTCGATGGGTGCCCCAAACTTGCTCTATTTCTTTTTAGCTGGGTTCGGAGCTATAGATGAGTGTGGAGGGGGTGGGGGTGGGGCGGTTG
>NW_025341954.1:0-4906 GCF_016433145.1 Gracilinanus agilis | reverse complement strand
GTTCGGCCCCTTGATCCGTGGGTGAGGGAGAGCCCTGGGAAAGCCAAGGAGGACGTTTTCTGGGCCGAAGCCAAGAGCGAGTAGCCAGTTAGACCTGGGAGGGGGCCATCAGGGACCCCCGAGCAAGGCTGCTCAGGTCCCCAGCCCCATCCATCCCTTACCCTCCTGCAGTGTGGAGGGCGATGCCCCGTCCAGTGATCTGGGCGTCGGGGCCGACAGTCCGGAAAGCCAGGCCCCCTACCGGTGCGGGGGCAGTGCTGTGGTCAGCGAGTTCGCCAAGTTGTCGGACCCTTATGAGCTGCCCCCAAGTGCCTGCCATGTCCACATGCCCGGTCCGTCTGCTGCCACTGGCCTGCCCTGGGCCCAGCGGGCTCGCCTCCAGCCCGCCAGCCTGGCACTCCGAAAGCAGGAGGAAGAAGAGATGAAGAGGTCCAAGGCCCTCTCCGACAGCTATGAGCTCTCCACAGACCTGCAGGACAAGAAGGTAGGCGCGCGGGGCCTGGGCGTGGGTGCGCGCGTCATGCGCTCGGGGCCCTTCCCTCTCCTCTCCTCTCCTCTCCTCTCCTGGGGTGTCGCCGCCCCGTTCTCCCTTCTTCCTTTGTCCCACCCAGGTGGAGATGCTGGAGCGGAAGTACGGGGGCCCGTTCCTCAGCCGGCGGGCGGCTCGCACCATCCAGACGGCCTTCCGCCAGTACCGCATGAACAAGAACTTCGAACGGCTGCGCAGCTCAGCCTCGGAGAGCCGCATGTCCCGGCGCATCATCCTGTCCAACATGCGCATGCAGTTCTCCTTCGAGGAGTACGACAAGGGCCAGAACGCGCCTTACTTCGAGGGCAAGCCGGCCTCCTTGGACGAAGGCGCCATGGCAGGGGCCCGGGCCCATCGGCTGGAGCGCGGCCTCCCCTACGGCGGCTCCTGTGGCGGCCTGGACGGAGGCAGCTCCGTCACTACCTCCGGGGAGTTCTCCAATGACATCACCGAGCTGGAAGACTCCTTCTCCAAGCAGGTGAGGCCTCGAGGGCTACCCGGGGCCACGCTTGAGCGCCGAGCACCCCCCGGGCCTCGCGGCGGGGCCGTCTGGGAATCCTCGCCCCAGACGGTCACCGGGTTATCGGCAGGCCTGGGAGGCATCAGTGCAGCAGTGCCAAATCTGGGGGTCAGGGAGGCTGAGTGAGGAGGGACGGGGCCCAGAGCAGCTTCTCGTTTCGCTGACCCGTGGGTCCCGCCCCCCGGCCTTTCTGCCCTTCTTTCCCCTGTGAGGAATAGGTGAAGTCCCTGGCAGAGTCCATCGATGAGGCCCTGAACTGCCACAGCCTACGGGGAGAGGAGGAGGAAGAGGAGGACGAGGAGGACGAGGACGAGGAGGAGGACGAGGAAGAGGACGAGGAGGAGGACGAGGAGGAAGAGGAGGAGGAGCCGGTGGAGTCGGGGAGAGTGGAGGGATCGGGGCCCCTTCCAGAGCAGACGGAGGCCCGGGACCGGGACCACCACGGGGACAGCACGGGCACCTCCTTTAGTGACGTCACCCTCTACCTGGATGAAGCCACCGGGCCCGTGTCCCCACTGTCCCCAGACCACCCGGCTGGCGGAAATGACACTCCACAGCCTCCGCTGCCGCCACCCCCGTCTGGTGCTGCCGGGGCTCGGGAGGAGGATATGGGGGCCCGCCGGGGCCCCCCCTGCCTCGAATGCAGGGATTTCCGCCTCCGCGCGGCCCACCTCCCACTGCTGACCATCGAACCACCCAGCGACAGCTCCGTGGACCTCAGCGACCGCTCTGACCGGGGCTCCATCCACCGGCAGTTGGGCAATTATGAGGCCGGTGGGTCCGGCAGCCCCCACGGTACCTTGCAGCATCCAGAGCCGCCACCACCCGGGAGACCCCCTCACCCCCTCCGCCACTACCCAGCCCCGGAGGCTGGTGGCCTGGGGCCGCCGCCGCCGCCCCCTGGAACATCCGCCCTCAACAGCGGCGGTCCCCCGGGGAGCAGCGGCCGAATCCTCATGGGCAAGTGTGAGGCCGGCTCGGCCACGGTGGCCGGCGGCGGCGGCGGCGGCGGCGATTCGGACGGGGACCCCGATAGCTTGAACAGCACCACAAACTCAAACGAGACCATCAACTGCAGCTCGGGCTCCTCCTCACGAGACAGCCTGCGAGAACCCCCCGCCCCCCTGGGCTCCCAGACTTACCAGCGGGAGACCAGGCACAGTTGGGACTCCCCAGCCTTCAACAATGATGTGGTCCAGAGACGGCACTACCGCATAGGCCTCAACCTCTTTAACAAGTAGGTCTCCCTGGGGGCAGCTGGGTGGCTCTAGCGGATAGGGAGCCAGGCCCAGAGCCAGGAGGTCCTGGGTTCCAATCCGGCCTCAGACCCTGCCTAGCCGTGTGACCCCCACTGTGTAGCCCTGACGTCTCTTCCGTCTTGGGATCCGCACACAGTACTGACTCTGAGCCGGAAAGGAAGGGTCAGAAAAGAACAAGGGATCCCCCAGGCTCTCTGTAGCTCCTCCCACCAATCCCTCTCTCTCCTCCCCTCCCTTCTTTGCTCATTCCCCCTTTCTCTCATCCTCCACCGTGTTCTCCTCCCACACCCGCTCCTCTCTCCTCCCGCCTTTCCTTCCCTGTGTTCTTTCCACGTGATCACACTCTAACCTCGGGCCTCGATTTCCCCAGGAAGGGCTCTGGGAACAGTAGAGAGCTCTGGATGCGAGCTGCCTAGGGCTTTGGACAGGAGCTAGTATCCTTCCCAGAGAAGTGTTTGGCGGCTGTTGGGGGACACACGGACACCCCCCCCTCCAGTGTCTTATAGGGAGCAAAGTAGGTGGTGCCCCCTGCGTTAAGCAGAGCTGAGTGGAAATGTGGCCTTAGGCACTTCTTAGCTGGGTGACCCTGGGGAAGTCACTTCACCAAAGAGCTCCAGGGGCTCGGCCGAGGGAACCCCGAGCGGGCGGTCGTGTGGCGGGCGTCCTAATGGCTCTCCCTGACGGCGCCCCCGATTCCCCCAGGAAGCCAGAGAAGGGGATCCAGTACCTGATCGAGCGAGGCTTCTTGTCGGACACGCCCGTGGGGGTGGCCCACTTCATCCTGGAGCGCAAAGGCCTGAGCCGCCAGATGATCGGCGAGTTTCTGGGCAACCGTCAGAAACAGTTCAACAGGGATGTGCTCGAGTGAGAAGGGGCAGGGTGGGGCGCCCGGGGCTGCGCGAGGGGAGTCCCTTGAGTGGTGGCATCCCCTTGGCCGGGGTCTGGGGGCCCTCTTGGGGAAGCCCCTTCCAATGCTTCTACAGAAAGGGGGTGGCGTCCCTGACGGTCCTGTTCCGAGCAGTGCGACCCTGGGCAAGTCCCACGGCCTCTCGGAGCCGGTTAGACGAAAGGGCCGGCCTGGGGGTTAGGCTCTCTCTGGTCCCTTCCGCCGCGTCCACCGGCCTGTCCCCATCCTCACGGGGGACCTTCGGAGGGAAGGGGGATGGGAGCGGGCCGACGGTCAGCTGAAGGGCGTACGCCCCCCCCCCCCTCTCGGGCTCCCAAACAGCTGCGTGGTGGACGAGATGGATTTCTCCTCCATGGATCTGGACGATGCTCTGCGCAGGTTCCAGTCGCACATCCGGGTACAGGGCGAGGCCCAAAAGGTGGAGCGGCTCATCGAGGCCTTCAGGTAAGCAAGTGGCCGATCTGCTTCGAGATCTTGAGAACGCAGAGGGCTGGGTGGGCTGCCTTGGGCAGGTCCCTCCCTCTCTCTGGGCCTCAGTTTCTGCCTTGGCAAAATAAGGGTAAGAACGGGGGTGGGGGCGATTTGACGGACATTTGTCGTGTCGCCACCCACCCACCCTCACGAGGAATAGGCTCGAAGCAGGTCGGAGCATCACGGGCTCAGTCCCACTGGCAGTCGGCAGGGGAGCCACGGCCTGTTCCGCTTCTGACCTGGGCACCCTGGGGGCTCACCCTGTTGCTGTCTGACTGGGTGGAGAGCCGCGCTAGGCCTTAGGCCGCTGCCGCTCGGGACTCCCAAGCTCCGGCACTCCCCAGTCTCGGGCTCCCTGGAGCCTTTTCCTCCAGCACCACGGGGTCCCGTCACATCCCCCTCATAGGCCACCCCAGCCAGAGAGATGCGCCCGGCCACGGAGAGCTGCAGAACGGCCCACGTCACGGGGCTCCGGGGAGGGACGTGCGCCGGAAACCCCAGAGATGAGAGCCGGGCGGCAGCAGACGGCTACCGAGCCGGGGCGGGGGGTGGCATGACATGAGGCCGGAGCTGAGGAGAACCGGAGTCTCCTTTCTCTGGAGAAAGGCTCCGGGAGTCGCGAGCACAGCTCACTTCCTTTCCTCGCCCAGCCAGCGCTACTGCGTGTGCAACCCGGCCCTCGTGAGGCAGTTCCGGAACCCAGACACCATCTTCATCTTGGCCTTCGCGATCATCTTGCTCAACACAGACATGTATAGCCCCAACGTCAAGGCCGAACGCAAGATGAAGCCGGAAGACTTCATAAAGAACCTCAGAGGTACGTCGAGTGGCGCCTAGATTATCTGTTCTGTACTGAGGCCTCGGGCCGGCCCCCCAGCCCCCGCCCCCCGCGGACCGAGTGATCTCCACTGAGGTTCCCTTCAGATCCAACGCGAGGAGACTCCACGCCCGGGATGGAACCGCAGAGTACAATTACTTCTGGGGTTCTGGACCCCCTGAGAGCCCGCGGCCCCGGTTCCTGCGTAAAGCCCTCGGCCTCTCCCGCCGTAAACCCCCTTCCAAGTTCTGAGGCTCCAGGCTTAACCGATTGGAGCGCCGGCCCCGGCACCTTCGACCCACTGCCGATGCCCCTCAGGGCCTCAGTTTCCCGTCTGAGAACGTTACGGCGCCTTCCATGTGGTCTTCTTGTGTCATTTCCGCTGCTCCACCCCCCCCCCCCC
>NW_025341953.1:0-3810 GCF_016433145.1 Gracilinanus agilis | reverse complement strand
ATTGTCTCGAGGAGAAAATATAAACTCTTCTGTTTAGCTTTCAAGCACCAATCAAACTTTCCAGCTTTGTTGGACATGATCCCCACTCCCATACTCTATGATCAGGTCGAATTGGTCTTCTCTCCTTTCCTTCCTTAGCTATCTTTGGGTCTTTGCACTGACCATCCTCCACACTGGGCATGTGCTCCATCCTCCTGTAAGAGCCAGATCACTGAGATAACAGGCTTTATGCCAATGTCAAACTACTGGATAACACGATGTATAGAAATACTAGCTTGGAGTCAGGAAGGCTCGAGTCTAGATCTTGGTTCAGACAATTACTAGCTGAGTGAGACTCTGTGTCAGTCGCTTAATCTGTCTGTCTAAGTTTCCAAATATGTAAAATGAAAAATAACAGCACCTGCCTCTCAGGGCTGTAGATAATTGTAAAGCACTTTACAAACATCAAAGCACTATCTAAATGTTGCTATTACTATCAGTTGCCATTACTAACAAATGAAACCAAGGACAGGTTAAGTCGAAGGCCAGGAGGTAGAAAATGGAGCACAATGACATGCTTACCCACTGAGATGACATTCTTGTAATTCTCCAGCATCACCTGCCTGTACAGTCTCCTCTGAGTGGGGTCCATGACTTCCCATTCCTCCTTTGAGAGATATATTGCCACATCCTCAAACTTCACACGAACCTAAAACAAAGGGTTCTTGGCTTAACTATAATTTCAGGATGACAGGAAGAGTTGATTTGTACCACAAAGACTGGAGAAGTGCTACAAGCTCAGTAGTGACTATGAAGGTTAAGAACGCAATGGAAATGAGAGTAGAAAATTTGGGAAACATGTTTAGGAAGCCTCTCAGACAGAGGTCTCATAACTCGGATATATAGAGTTTTGTCAAATTTATAGGAACATGAGTCATTCCTCATTGAGAAATGGTCACATAACACTTGTGGATGAAGAAATCAAAGCCATACAAAGGCATAAGAAAAAAAATGCTCCAAAACGTTACAGATTAGGGAAATGCAAATCCAAACAACTCTGAGAGAACAGTTCCTACTCATAAGACTGGCAGAAATGACAAAAGGGCAAAATAATGAATGTTGGAGGGAAATGCAAATCAAAACAACTCTGAGATAACAGTTCATACCTATCAATTGGCTAAAATAATAAAAAGGCAAAATGATAAATGTTGAAGGGAATGTGGAAAAAATGGGGACACTAATACCATGTTGGTGGAACTGTGACTTGATCTAACCGTTCTGGAGAGCAATTTGGAATTTTGCCCAGAGAATTATAAAACTATGTAAGTTCTTTGACACAGCAATACCAAGATGGAGATGTTTCCCAAGGTGATAAGGTGAAAAGGGAAAGAATTGATATATTACAAAATATTTAGAGCATCTCTCTTTGTGGTGGTAGAGAACTCAAAACTGAGGGGAAGTCTATCCATTGGGGAATGGCTAAACAAGATGTGGCATCTGATTATGATGGAATATTACTGTGTAGTAAGAAATAATAAGCAGGTTAATTTTTTATTTTTCAATATTATATTTTCTCAATTGCATGTATTAACAATTTTCTACATATGTTTTCGTTCTTATAGTCTCCCCCACTTCCATTCCCTCCTACTTCCCAGAGATGATAAGCAATTTGAACTGGGTTATACATGTCTTATCATGCAAAACATACTTCCATATTGGTCATTATTGTAAGTGAATACTCATATAAAACCAAAACCCATAAATAAAGTGAAAAACAGCATGACTAGAACAGTTCTTTCTCTGGAAGTGGTTAGCATTCTTTATCATAAGTCCTTCACAATTGTCCTGGATCATTGTATTGCTGAGAGTAGCTAAGTATTTCAAAGCTGATCGTTGTATAATATTGTTGTTACTGTGTACAATGTTCTCCTGGTACTGCAGATTTCATTGTGTAAATAGTTCCTATAGGCCTTTCCAGCTTCTTCTGAAATCATCTTGCTTATCATTTCTTATAGCATAATAATAATCAATCACTAGCATATGCTACAATTTGTTCAGCCATTCCCCAACTGATGGGCATCCTCTCAATTTCCAATCTTTTGCCACCACAAAAAGAAGCTATGAATATTTTTGTACAAGTAGGTCCTTCCGCCACCCCCTTTTTTAATCACTCTGGGATACAGACCCAGTAGTCATATTCCCTGGATCAAAGGAAATCACAGTTTTCTAGCCCTTTGTGCATAGCTTCAAATTGCCCTCCAGAATGGCTGGATCAATTCACAACTCCACCAACAATGCATTAGTGTCCCAATTTTGCCACATCCTCTCCAACATCTATTATTTTCTTTTACTCTTCATATTGGAAAATCTGATAGATGTGAGGTGGTACCTCAGAGTTGTTCTAATTTGCATTTCTCTAATCCACAATGACTTAGAACATTTTTTCATTTAATTATTTATAGCTTTGATTTCTTCATCTTAAAATTGCTTGTTCATATCTTTGCTCACTTGTCAATTGGGGAATAACTTGTAGTCCACTAAGTTTGACTCTATGTATTTGAGAAATTAGACCTTTCTCAGAAAAATTTACTGTAAAAATTTCCCCCAATTTGTGATTTCCCTTTTAATCTTCGATGCATTAATTTTGTTTGTATAAAACCTTTTAATTTAAAATAACCAAAATTATTCATTTTACATCTTGTAATGTTCTCATATCTTTTATTGGGTCATGAGTTCTTCTCTTCCCCATAAATCTCAAAGACAAACTATTCTATACTCCCCTAATTTGCCTGTGATATCACCCTTTCTGTCTGAATCATATACTCATTTTGACTTCATCTTGACATAGGGTCTGCGATATTGTTCTATGACTAATTTCTGCCAAACTGTTTTCCAACAAATTCTCATCCCAAAAGATCTGTAAGGTTAAATTTTTTTTAATTGGAAAGGCATAGATGAAATTTGAAGAACAAAAAAAGTAGAACCAAGAGAAAAATATATACAGACATAGAACTAGCAAGTCCACTTCCAAAGAAAAAACTGATAGACATAATTTATAGGCATAATTTTAAAAATCAGTGGAACTGAGCTAGTCCTGCCAGTTACAGCCTCAGTAGGTAAGCTTAAGCAAACCATAATTTCCTTATACCCATCTTTCTATTACAAAATGGGAATAGGAAAATTTCAAATTGCTGTGAAAAGATGGATTTTTAAAAGTAAGGCATTTTTCATATTATTAGGTAAGTGTTTGGGAGGAAGCAAACAGCCTGGAGGAAAGAAGCCAGGATTCCAGGAAGTGGCCTGATGGGGGGAGCAGAGGACACAGAACAGTAATTCTTAGGGAAAGAGGCATGATCACATTTAATCAACAGAGATGAGGATCTTCCTCAGTAGGGACAAAGTCAACTCTAACTCACCTGAGACCTGAACCTCAGTTCTGTAGCTGCTACCATTTCTTCTCCCATGTTTACTCTGAGAGATGAGGAGAGAAGCAGCCTTAGGAAGAGATGCCAAGGGAAGAATAAGCCATTAGAGAGTTCATCCTCCAGCTTCCCCACTTGGATCTCCCCTTTCTCAGCCACAGGTGATTCAGGAGGAACCTGGCCACACCTCCTTCCCATAAACCAATTAGATACAGAGGTGAGAAGGTGGAGATTCAGGAACTTTGGGGTTAATTAAGCTTGACTGGGTCAATTCTCCCCATGTCTTTTAAGTCTAGAATATCCCCTTCTGACCCCTCAAACACCTATTTCCTTTAGGGACACCTAAGCTTGGTGTTGCCAGTAACATCTCTTCCCAAGTTTCTTCAACAAACATGGACATCCCTAAAAA
>NW_025341952.1:0-1092 GCF_016433145.1 Gracilinanus agilis | reverse complement strand
CCCAGGACCTCCCATCTCTGGCACTGGCTCTCAATCAATTGAGCCACCGAGCTGCCCTCTCTCCTCTCCACTTTAATCTTGGCTTATTTTTTTAAATTTTAAACATTTATTAATATTCATTTTTAACATGGCTACATGATTCATGCTCCTACTTTCTCCCTCACCCCCCGCATTCCCCTCACCCATGGCTGACACACATTTCCACTGGTTTTATCATGTGTCCCTGATCAAGACCCATTTCCAAATTGTTGGTAGTTGCATTGGTGTGGCAGTTTCGAGTCCACATCCTCAATCATGTCCACCCCAACCCATGCGTTCAAGCAGCTGTTTTTCCTATATGTTTCCTCTCCTGCATTCCCTCCTCTGAATGTGGGCAGCGTTCCCCACCATAAATCCCTCAGAATTGTCCTGGCTCATTGCATTGCTGCTGGTACAGAGGTCCATTACATTCGATTTTACCACAGTATATCAGTCTCTGTGTACAATGTTCTTCTGGCTCTGCTCCTTTCACTCTGCATCAGTTCCTGGAGGTCTTTCCAGTTCACATGGAACTTCTCCACTTTGTTATTCCTTTTAGCACAATAGTATTCCACCACAAGCATATACCATAATTTGTCCAGCCATTCCCCAATTGAAGGACATACCCTTCTTTTCCAGTTTTCTTCCACCACAAAAAGTGCAGCTATAAATATTTTCATACAAGTCTGTTTATCTATGATCTCTTTGGGGTACAGACCCAACAATGGTATGGCTGGATCAAAGGGCAGGCATTCTTTTATAGCACTTTCAGCATAGTTCCAAATTGCCAGCCAGAATGGTTGGATCAGTTCACAACTCCACCAGCAATACATTAATGTCCCAATTTTGCCACATCCCCTCCAGCATTCATTACTCTCCCCTTCTTTCATTTTAGCCAATCTGCTAGGTGTGAGGTGATACCTCAGAGTTGTTTTGATTTGCATTTCTCTAATTATTAGAGATTTAGAGCACTTTCTCATGTGCTTATTGATACTTTTGATTTCTTTACCTGAAAATTACCTATTCATGTCTCTTACCCATTTATCAATTGGGGAATGGCTTGATTTTTTATAC
>NW_025341951.1:0-1208 GCF_016433145.1 Gracilinanus agilis | reverse complement strand
GAGATGGAAAGAAGTGAGGGAGCCTAAGAATAGCAGCATTGAGTTTCTGACCAGAAAGTGGCACGTAGATCTTGTTCCTGGTAAGATAAAGTTCCTCTATGATAACCAGGGAATTCAAAAATGGAGTCCTTGGTTCCAGGTTAAGATGGCGGCAGAGTAAGAAGCAGCTCTTAACCTCTCCTGACCGAAACACACAAAACTCCTCAAGGGGACATAAAAACAAGTCCAGACAAAAGGAGGAACCCCACAACAGGCTGCAGCGTGGAAGGTACATGGAATCGAGGCATTTCCATGCTATAAAGGGGTGAAACAGTCCTCACTAAATCGTGGGCTGAGCAACCACCCCACCCCCATCCGCTCCACATACAACACCTATAGCGCCGAGGCCAGCTAAAAAGAAATAGAGCAAGTTTGGGGCACCCATCGAGTCATTGGCAGCTCCGGGGCCTGTTCCTGAGAGCAGCAAGATTTAGGACCCCAAAAAGCTAATGAACGCACGCAAAATTTGAGCGTGGGAGCAGGACGCCGAGAGCGGATGCAGGACGCCGAGAGCGGACGCAGGACGCAGAGCAAGGGCTTAGAGCGCAGACACGGGCAGAGGCGTGGGTGGAGGCAGACACAGCCACCAGCTAAAGCTCTGAAACACTGAGTGGGGAACCAGTGCAGACGGACAAGTCTCAGCAGCGCTCTGAGACTTGTAAAGAAACCTCCAGCAGAGGATCAAGCAAGGGGGTACACCAGGGGGCTTGACCTTGGAAAAAACCAGAACTCAGACCTCAGGAGCCAATAGACCGCGGACAGAACCTGAGCACGAGGATAAACCTGAGAAGCTGCTGGGCTAACAATGGCTACCCAGTCTCAGGAAGATCAGAAGAGAAAGATTAACAAGGAAAAGAAGTTTTAACACACGACAACTTTTACACAGAGAAAATCCAAACAACCGAGCAAACAGAGGAGAAGAACAAACAAGCATCCAGACCCTCCTCAAATAAGGAAAACGGTTCACAAGCTAAGGAAGAGTTCAAAACTGAGATTTTGAGGAAAATGGAAGAGATCTGGCAAGAAAATAACTGTTTAAAAGGTAGAATCTTGCAAATGGAAAGTGAGGCTCAGAAACCAAATGAACTGATGAGCAAATTGAACACCAGAAATGTCCAGATTGAAAAGGAACACCAGAAGATTATGGCCGAAAACCAGAAGATCATAGC
>NW_025341950.1:0-1390 GCF_016433145.1 Gracilinanus agilis | reverse complement strand
GTTAGACTGTTGATATGGTCAGTTATGTGGATGGTTTTCCTAATGTTGAACCATCCTTGCATTCCTGGTACAAATCCCACCTGATCATGGTGGATGATCTTCTTAATTACGCGCGTGCCTGAGTCTACCTCCACCCGCGCCTCTGCCTGCGCCCCTGCTCAGAGTCCATATGCGTTCTTTAGCTTTTTGGAGTCCTAAATCTTGCTGCTCTCAGGAACAGGCCCTGGAGCTGCCAATGACTCAATGGGTGCCCCAAACTTGCTCTATTTCTTTTTAGCTGGCGTTGGCGTTATAGGTGGTGTGTGTGGAGGGGGTGGGCGTGGGTGGTTGCTCAGCCCGCCATTTAGTGAGAGCTGTTTCACCCCTTTATAGCATGGAAATGTCCTGATTCCACATACCTTCCACACTGCGCCCTGTTGTGGGGTTCCTCCATTCGACTGGGTTTGTTTTTATGTCTCCTTGAGGAGTCTCATATGTTTTGGTCAGGAGAGGTTAAGAGCTGCTTTTTACTCTGCCGCCATCTTAACCCGGAAGCCTTGATTTGTTTTTTTAAATTTAACTTAGTTCTTTATATATTTGGGAATGTAGACCCTTGCCAGAGAATTTTGTTATAAAATTTTTTGCACAGTTTGTTGCTTCCCTTCTAATTTTAGTTGCATTGGTTTTTTTGTATAAAATCTTTTTAATTTAATATGATCAAAATTATTCATTTTATATTTTGCAGTGTTCGCTATCTCTTGCTTGGTCTTAAATTTCTTCTTTTCCCACAGATATGACAGGTATACTATTCCATGTTCACCTAATTCATTTATGATTTCACTCTTTATATTTAAGTCACTCATTTTGAATTTATTTTGGTATAGGGTGTAAGATTTTGATCTAAACCTAATTTTTATCATATTGTTTTACAATTTTCCCAGCAGTTTCTTGTCAAATAGTGAGTTCTTGTCCCAAATGCTAGGGTCTTTGGGTTTATCAAACACTGTCTTGCTAAAGTCATTTACCCCTAGTCTATTCCATTGATGCCCACTTTTGTCTCTTAGCCAGTACTATATTGTTTTGATGACTACTGCTTTATAGTACAGTTTAACACCTGGTACTGCTAGCCTCCTATCCTTCACATTTTTTTTCATTATTTCCCTTAATATTCTTGGTCTTTTGTTTTTCCAGGTGGATTTTTGTTATAATTTTTTCTAATTGTATAAAAAAAGTTTTTTTGGTAGTTCGATAGGTATGGCACTGAATAAGTAGATTAATTTTGGTAGGATTGTCATTTTTATTATATTAGCTTATCCTAACCAGAAGCAATGAATGTTTTTCCAATTATTTAGAACTAGTTTTAGTTGTGTGAAAAGTATTTTGTAGTTGAGTTCATATAATTTCTGTATTT
>NW_025341949.1:0-1224 GCF_016433145.1 Gracilinanus agilis | reverse complement strand
TCTAATCTACCAAATATACAGAGAACTAAGTCAAATTTATAAGAAATCAATCATTCCTAAATTGACAAATGGTCAAGGGATATGAATAGGCAGTTTTCAGATGAAGAAACCAAAACTATCAATAATCATATGAAAAAATGTTCTAAATCTCTCCTGATTAGAGAAATGCAAATCAAAACAACTCTGAGCTACCACTTTATACCTAGCAGAGTGGCCAACATGACAGTAAAGGAAAATAGTAAATGTTAGTGGGGATATAGCAAAATTGCTAGTGGAGTTGTGAATTGATACAACCATTCTGGAAGGCAATTTGGAATTATGCCCAAGAGGCTTTAAAAGTATGCATATCCTTTGATCCAGCAATACCACTACTAGGTTTGTATCCTAAGGAGGTTAAAAAAAGGGGGGGGAAGGTTCTATTGGTACAAAAATATTTATAGCTTCACTTTTTTTGTGGCAGCAAAAATTGGAAAATGAGAGGGTGTCCCTCAATTGGGGAATGGCTAAACAAATTGTGGTTTATGAAGGTGTTGGAATACTATTATGCTATAAGGAATGATGAACTATTTGATTTCTATAAGACCTGGAAAGATCTACACAAACTAAGGTGAAATGAAATAAGCAAAATTGAGAGAACATTATACACAGTAACTAAAACATTCTGGGATGATCAAATGTGATTGATTCTGCTAATAAAAGCAATGCAATAATCCAGGACAATGCTGAGGGACTCATGAGAAAGAATGCTATCCACATCTGAAGAAAGAACAGAGGGGGTAGAAATCCAGAAGAAAACATGACTTATCACTTGTTTATATGGGTTTTTATCATATATGTTTATATATGGTGTATGATTTGGGGTTTTGGTTTTCAAAGATTACTCTATTACAAAAATGAATAATATGGAAATAGGATTTAAGTAACAATATATTATAACCCAGCGAAATTGCTTGCCAGTTCTGGGAGGAGGGAGGGAAGAAGGGAAGAAGAGCATAAGAATCATGTAACTATGGGAAAAAATTAAAAAAAAATTTAAAAATGAAAAGGGGAGGGTTCCGGGTTAAGATGGCGGCAGAGTAAGAAGCAGCTCTTAACCTCTCCTGACCGAAACACACAAAACTCCTCAAGGGGACATAAAAACAAGTCCAGATGAACGGAGGAACCCCACAACAGGGTCCAGCGTGGAAGGTACGTGGCATCGAGGCATTTCCATGCTATAAAGGG
>NW_025341948.1:0-1410 GCF_016433145.1 Gracilinanus agilis | reverse complement strand
TACCTTCCATGCTGTGCCCTGTTGTGGGGTTCCTCCGTTCGTCTGGACTTGTTTTTATGTCCCCTTGAGGAGTTTTGTATGTTTCGGTCAGGAGAGGTTAAGAGCTGCTTCTTACTCTGCCGCCATCTGAACCCGGAGCTCTGTAACCCCTTTTTTTTTAATTTAAACATTTATTAATAATCATTTTTAACATGGTTACATGATTCATGCTACTACTTTCCCCTTCACCCCCCGCACTCCTCCCACCCATGGCCAATGCACATTTCCACTGGTTTCATCATGTGTCGTTGATCAAGACCTATTTCCAAATTGTTGGTGGTTGCATTGGTGTGGTAGTTTCGAGTCCACATCCCCAATCACGTCCACCCCGACCCATGCGGTCAAGCAGTTGCTTTTCTTATATATTTCCTCTCCTGCAGTTCTTCCTCTGAATGTAGGTAGCGTTCTTTACCATAAATCCCTCAGAATTGTCCTGGGTCATTGCATTGTTGCTGGTACAGAAGCCCATTACATTCGATTTTACCACAGTATATGAGTCTCTGTGTACAATGTTCTTCTGGCTCTGCTCCTTTTGCTCTGCATCAGTTCCTGGAGGTCTCTCCAGTTCACCTGGAACTTCTCCAGTTTATTATTCCTTTTAGCACAATAGTATTCCATCACCCGCATATACCACAATTTGTTCAGCCATTCCCCAATTGAAGGACATACCCTCCTTTTCCAGGTTGTTGCCACCACAAAAAGTGCAGCTATAAATATTTTCGTACAAGTCTGTTTATCTATGATCTCTTTGGGGTACAAACCCAACAATGGTATGGCTAGATCAAAGGGCAGGCATTCATTTATAGCCCCTTGAGCATGATTCCAAATTGCCAGCCAGAATGGCTGGATCAGTTCACAACTCCACCAGCAATGCATTAATGTCCCAGTTTTGCCACATCCCCTCCAACATTCATTGCTCTCCCCTTCTTTCATTTTAGCCAATCTGCTAGGTGTGAGGTGATACCTCAGAGTTGTTTTGATTTGCATTTCTCTAATTATTAGAGATTTGGAACACTTTCTCATGTACTTATTGATACTTATGATTTCTTTACCTGAAAATTGCCTATTCATGTCTCTTGCCCATTTATCAATTGGGGAATGCCTTGATTTTTTATACAATTGCTTTGACTCCTTGTATATTTGAGTAATTAGACCCCTGTCAGGGTTTTTCGTTATAAAGATTTTTTCCCAATTTGTTGTTTCCCTTCTGATTTGGACTACATTGTTTTTGTTTGTACAAAATCTTTTTAGTTTAATATAATCAAAACCATTTAATTTACATTTTGTAATTTTCTCTAACTCTTGCTTGGTTTTAAAGTCTTTCCTTTCCCAGAGATCTGACAAGTATACTATTCTGTGTTCACTTAACTT
>NW_025341947.1:0-1262 GCF_016433145.1 Gracilinanus agilis | reverse complement strand
TGAAGATTATAAGCACTATCATCTCATGAAACACTGAGATAACAAAAGTGTAAAGAGCTTGGCAAGAAACACGTTAAAGCCGGATCAATCTGAGGGCCCTTAAAAGATGAAATTAGAAGGAGAAGAGCAAACACACTTGAAAAAATAATTAATCAATACATATGAGAAAAAGTTCTTTAATTATCAAAATAATTTTATACTACTTTCTGATTGAACATTAGTCTTTAATATTCACATTGAGAGAGTTTCGGGTTAAGATGGCGGCAGAGTAAGAAGCAGCTCTTAACCTCTCCTGACCGAAACACACAAAACTCCTCAAGGGGACATAAAAACAAGTCCAGACGAACGGAGGAACCCCCACAACAGGGCACAGCATGGAAGGTACGTGGAATCGAGGCATTTCCATGCTATAAAGGGGTGAAACAGCCCTCACGAAATCGCGGGCTGAGCAACCACCCCACCCCCACCCCCTCCACACACAACATCTATAGCTCCGAAGCCAGCTAAAAAGAAATAGAGCAAGTTTGGGGCACCCATCGAGTCATTGGCAGCTCCGGGGCCTGTTCCTGAGAGCAGCAAGACTTAGGACCCCATTAAGCCAAAAAAGGCAGACGAAATCTGAGCGCGGGAGCAGGACGCTGGGTGCAGAGCTCAGGCTGAGAGCGCAGGCACTGCAGAGGCGTGGGTGGAGGCAGACACAGCCAGGAACTAAAGCCTAAGTGGGGAACCAGTGTGGACGGGTATACGACTGTGGAAGCAGCGCCCTGAGACTTGTAAAGGAACCTCCTGCAGAGGATCAAGCAAGGGGGTCCACCAGGGGGCTTGACCTTGGAAAAAACCAGAACTCAGACCTCAGGAGCCAATAGATCACGGACAGACACTGAGCTGGAGGATAAATCTGAGAAGCTGCTGGGCTAATGATGGCTACTCAGCCTCAGGAAGTTCAGAAGAGAAAGAATAATAACAAGAAAAAGAAGTCTTTAACACTCGACAGCTTTTACACAGAGAAAATCCAGACAACCGAGCAAACAGAGGAGGAGAACAAACAAGCATCCGGACCCTCCTCAAATAAGGAAAACTCCTCACAAGCTATGGAAGAGTTCAAAACTGAGATTTTGAGGAAAATGGAAGAGATCTGGCAAGAAAATAACTGTTTAAAAGGTAGAATCATGCAATTGGAAAGCGAGGCTCAGAAATTGAACACCAGAAATGACAAGATTGAAAAGGAATACCAGAAGATTATGGCCGAAAACCAGAAGATT
>NW_025341946.1:0-1433 GCF_016433145.1 Gracilinanus agilis | reverse complement strand
CTTTAGAATTGGGGGAGCTGGGCAGCTGGGTAGCTCAGTGGAGTGAGAGTCAGGCCTAGAGACAGGAGGTCCTAGGTTCAAACCTATAGGGGGCCATGCCTCTATATGATTTTTTGGGGTCCTGAGCGGCGTGGTGGCATAGGATGGTTAAAGCAGGAGAAAGAAAATGAGAACAACTAGACTAGTGGTTAGCCCATGCTGTCCCAAATTCTGTGGGCATGGAAGTTTATTATATATCCTTCTCAAAGAGGTCACAGTTGGTAAGGGGCAATAAATCACACATAATCCACTGAAGTCTAAAGAATACAGATGCAAGGACAAATGGTCAAATTCCAAACCCCAATTTCAGGAGGGGATAATTCCAGGAGAGGAAATATCCCAGGGAGATGCTCACCAGTCAAATCCTAAAGGAGTCAGTTCTAATCTGAATATGCACTCTTATCTGATTAACATTTGTTAGGAAAGGAATCATTAACTCAGTAGATGCTGGTCTGCCACTTCAAAGCTCTCCAATAAGAATTGTAAAAAAGGTGGGGATCAAAGACTGAGTCAGAAGAGGAGCCTCAGATTTTTATCTTAGATGACCCATTCAGTCTGCATCCTGACATGCAGGGCAGAAAAATCATAGTTTTACTTGCCGATGATTTTGTAATGGGATCCAGATAAAATATCTGTTACAGACTCTGTTTCTCTAAATGACTCCTAATAACCTTTTTGGAGGGATCAAGTTGATTTTGGATTAACCTACCTTCTGATACCAGAGCCTTTTTGGGGCTCAAGTGACCAGGACCAAACACAAAGACTGCCTCAGCCTGGATTGGTCACGTAGGGAATCCAGATAACAGGCCCTAAATTTGATCCTATTTCTCCAAAGGTTTTACTACATAGAACGGCTTCCCACACAAACCCAGCCTCAGCCACTTCCCAGCTGTGTGACCCTGGGCAAGTCACTTGACCCCCATTGCCCACCCTTACCAATCTTCCACCTATGAGACAATACACCGAAGTACAAGGGTTAAAAAAAAATAAATAAAATAAAAAAATAGAATTGGGGGAGCTCCTCTGATGGACTAAGGTAGTGATGGGCAAACTATGGACTGCGGACCAGATGTGGGCCCCCTGAAATGTTCTATCTGGCTATGGGACATTATTCCTAATCTGACGAATACAATGAGTAGGATACAATACAATGAAACTTCAAAAGAGTTGCCTTTGAAACAGACTGACAGAGGAGCATCTCCTTTCCTTAGGCCCCCTCTTTAAAAAGTTTGCCCATCACTGGACTAAGGGATATGTACATCAATGATGATTTTTCAGATTTAGCCAATCTGAAAGAGAACAAAGAGGCAGCGCTCCAAGCTAATACAGGCTTATTGAGAAAGACTGGTGTCTCAGCAAAGCTGGGTCATTAAGTTTCCTCACACCTAAGACAA
>NW_025341945.1:0-2362 GCF_016433145.1 Gracilinanus agilis | reverse complement strand
TGGCTGGGGGAAGTGCGGGAATTTGCCCAGGGTTTCGGTTAGAGGGGAATCCGCGGGCGAAATGGCCAGGTTTGCCCGCATTTGAAGCAATTTCGGGGGGTGTTGGGGCGAGAGGCCTGAATGGCTGCCCCGATGGCTAAGGAGATGGATTTGTTTAATTTGTGGTCATAGGCATCGATATCACTGCATAGGCGGATCATTCCGTTTAGATCAAGGTCTCTGGCTTTCCCCCTCAAAGCTGCTTTGCAGGCGGAATTAGCATTTTTGATCGCCAAATGTCTTACCACTGGGTTATCTGACCCATCCTGACCTAAGACTCTCTCAGCTGTTTCAAGGAGTTTTGCAACAAACTGTGCGTAGGGCTCGTTGGGTCCCTGAAGGATTTTTGAGAGAGGCGCTGTGACAGCTCCAGCGGCGGGAACCGCCCGCCATGCGGCCATAGCGGCATGCGCCGTTTGCATGAGCAAGCCGGGGGGCAGCCTCATCTGTTGGTTTTCTAATGCAAAGCGGTCGCGGCCGATGATTTTATCAGTCGTCCAAGCGGCTGTCTGGGCATTTTTTGAATTAAGTTTGGCCTGCTTTTCTGCCCTTTCGAGGAACTCTGCTTTCCAAATTAGGAATTGTCCCCTAGAGAGGACGGATTGTACAACTTTGGACCACCTGGAGGGGAGCATATGTCCTTCTCCTCCAAGTCCTTCTAGAATAGAAAGCGTAAAAGGGGCTTTGAGGCCATAATTTTTAACTGCCGAATGTAGGTCTTTGATGTGTTTGATTTTTAATTTTTTATAGATTGGCCTATGAGATTGGGGGGGGGGCCTGAGGTGTCGCGGCCCTGGGGCGCTCATTAGCGGTCTCACCTTCCTCCTCCCCCTCCTCTTCCCCATCAGAGTCAGAAGAATCATGCGGGAGGGGGGTCTCTAGGGGAAGATTCTCGGGGGCAATCTCTATGGCCTGTTGATGCCTAGTAACAACAGGGAAGGCAAGGGCAGGTTTTGTTTTAATTTTTGACTTGGTTTTTGACTGCAGTGGCTTAGTATTGATGTGCAGGGGCCAGAAAATATTTGTTTGTAGATCCTGTAACTGATTAGTTAATGTATAAACCTCCCTTTGCAAGTCAAAGAACTGCCTAAGGTCAGTGACTTGTTTACTTAGCTGATTTGTGGCCTCTTTGAGGCTATCCGTACCTGGGAGAACTGGAAAGGCAAGTTGGGAGGCGGGGGGCGGGAGATTGTAGGGGGGAGGTCTGTGCCCGAGGAGGCCATTGTTATGGTAACGGGCTGCCTCCCCCTCTAGTTCTGTTTGGTAAGCAGGATTAAGTGTGTTATCTTGAGGAGGATCTGTGTATAGGACTGGATAAAGGCGTGATCTTGGTTTAGAGGGGACAAGGGGCTCCTCAAGAGAGGGATTTTTAATAGATTCGTCTAAGAGAGACGGGGGACGCTCATTCTCCTTGAGGGGCGAGCTCTGTTCTTCAGTCGAACTCGGTTCATCATTTCTTATCTTAGATTCTAAGATAGCGTCCTCAGCCAAGCTGAGGAGGTGCGAGACTTGTTTGCTAGTGTCTGCTTCCTTAAGAATGTCACGGATCAAGCCGTAGAAAGAAAAGTAATCATCTGGGATTTCCTGGCCAGATCTTAAGAGGCCATTCAGTTCCTTACCCACTTTGTTCCAAGTGAGCGGGTGAATACCTGGACCATGTAAAATAAGCCAGGGGCAGTGTTCCTCTATAAAGCAGAAGAACCCGAATAGGTCCTTTTTCTTTACCCTAATGCCTCTCTCCCTGAGACTATCCTTCAACTCTTTAACAAACAGAGTTTCTTTCGAGAGTGTCTTCCCCATCTTTCATGTGTGTTACTTTCGCTTCCCCATGTTCTCGCCAATCCTCTCGCGAGGGTATGGAACCGGATAATAATGGGACAACACTCAAAAACGAGCCCAGGGAACAGTCAAATTCGGTCCGGCCAGAGGCCATCACTCACCCCAGAACGGGGTGGACCACGTCGCTTGAGCTTAGGCGGACGGTATAATCCCCCGTCAGGCTCCCCCGTCAGGCGGGTGCCCTATTGCTCGTATGCGAATCGCGGACTGAATCCACATGGAATCTCTTCTCTTGCACGCACGCACACACTCTCTGGGTTTGACACTCTCGGTTTATAAATGCCTATGGGGATGGGACAACTTACCCTGCCTCGAGGCTGTCCGTTCAGCCTCTACCCGTTCCTTTTCTTCGCGGCCTCGAAATCTGCTCCTCAGTTGTCCGGTAAGCCGTTTTCTCCGTGCCCCCACATTGGGCACCACTTGTCCGGGTCCAGCCGGACACAACCGCGGGGTTCGTGGAACAGCCACCTAGAAGACCATAGGG
>NW_025341944.1:0-6275 GCF_016433145.1 Gracilinanus agilis | reverse complement strand
GCTCAGTGTCTGTCCGCGATCTATTGGCTCCTGAGGTCTGAGTTCTGGTTTTTTCCAAGGTCAAGCCCCCTGGTGGACCCCCTTGCTTGATCCTCTGCAGGAGGTTCCTTTACAAGTCTCAGGGCGCTGCTTCCACAGTCGTATACCCGTCCGCACTGGTTCCCCACTCAGGTTTTCAGAGCTTTAGTTTCTGGCTGTGTCTGCCTCCACCCACGCCTGCGCCCAGCGTCCACTCTCTGCTCCCGTGCTCAGATTTCGCATGCGTTTTTTGACTTAATGGGGTCCTAAGTCTTGCTGCTCTCAGGAACAGGTCCCGGAGCTGCTGATGACTCGATGGGTGCCCCAAACTTGCTCTATTTCTTTTTAGCTGGGTTCGGAGCTATAGATGAGTGTGGAGGGGGTGGGGGTGGGGCGGTTGCTCAGCCCGCGATTAAGTGAGAGCCCTTTATAGCCTGGAAATGTCTCGATTCCACGTACCTTCCACGCTGTGCCCTGTTGTGGGGTTCCTCCGTTCGTCTGGACTTGTTTTTATGTCCCCTTGAGGAGTTTTGTGTGTCTTGGTCAGGAGAGGTTAAGAGCTGCTTCTTACTCTGCCGCCATCTTAACCCGGAACTTTTTTTGTTTTTTTAAAACCCTTACCTTCCATCTTGGAGTCAATACTGTGTAAGGGTAGGCAATGGGGGTTAAGTGACTTGCCCAAGGTCACACAGCTGGGAAGTGTCTGAGGCCAGATTTGAACCTAGGACTTCCTGTCTCTAGGACTGGCTCTCAATCCACTGAGCTACCCAGCTGCCCCCCAGATGGTTTTGATAATTAGACTTATAACAAAATTTAAGATCTGGTATTGCTAAACCGCCTTCTTTTACATTTTTTTCACTAATTTCTTTGATATTCTTGACCTTTTGTTCTTCCAAATGAATTTTCTTCTTATTTTTTTTCTAGCTTAGTAAAATAATTTTTTAGTAGTTTAATTGTAAAGGCACTGAATAAGCAGATTAGTTTATGTAGAATTGTCATTTTTAGTATATTGGCTTATCCCATTCATGAACAATTAATATTTCTCTATTTACATTTGGCTTTATTCATATAAAAAGTGTTTTATAGTTATGTTCATAGAAGTTCCTGGGTTTGTCTTGGCAAGTATATTCCCAAGTATTTTATGTTGTCTATAGTTATTTTAGATGAAATATCTCTTACTATCTCTTCTTACAAGACTTTATTTGTGATAAATAGAAATGCTAATGATTTATGTGAGTTTATTTTATATCGTGCTACTTCACTAAATTTATTAATTATTTAAACTAATTTTTATTTAAATCTCTAGGATTTTCCTAGTATACTATCATATCATCTACAAAAAGAGATAGTTTTATTTCCTCATTGTCCATTTTGATTCCTTCAATTTCTTTTTCTTCTCATATTGCTATTGCTAGCTTTTCTTTACAATAATGAATTTTACAATGGGCATCCATAGTTTGGTCCTGATCTTATTGGGTAGGTTTCTAGCTTATTCTCCTAATAGATAATGCTTGATCATTTTAGGTAGATGATTTTTTATCATTTTAAAGGAAAAATCCATTTATACTTATGCTTTCATATGACTTTAATAGAAGTGAGTTGTATTTTGTCAAAAGCTTTTTCTGCATCTATTGATAGAATCATATGATTTGTGCTTCTATTGTTTATTTTTAATCTTTTAATGTTAATTTTTATTTTATTTTTAAATTTCTATATTGTTCATTTTTGTAAGTGAAGAATTTTATAAAATCAAAACCCCCAAACATATACCCAAATAAAATAAGTGAAAAATTGCATGCTTTCATCAGCATTTCAATTCCAACAATTCTTTCTCTGGAGATGGATAGCATTCTTTGTCATAAGTTCCTCAGAATTGTCCTGGATCATTGTATTGTTGAGAATAGCTAAGTCTATCACATTTGATCATTCCACAATATTGTTGCTACTACGTACCATGTTTTTCTGGTTCTGCTTATTTCACTCTGCATCGATTCAGAGTCTTTCCAGCTCTTTTTGAAACCATCCTGTTCATCATTCCTTAAATACAATAGCATTTTATCACCAACATTTAACAAACTTTGTTCAGCCATTCCCCAAATGATGAGCATCCCCTCAATTTTCAGTTCTTGGCCACCACAAAAAGAGCTTTGAACATTTTTGTGCAAGTAGGTCTCTCACCCCTTTTTGTTATCTTTTTGGGTTATAGACTTAGTAGTGGTTTGGGCACAATTCCAAATTGCCCTCCAGAATGGTTGGATCAGTTCACAACTCCACCAGCAATGCATTGGTGTCCCAATTTTGCCACATTCCCTCCAACATCTATCATTTTCCTTTACTGTCATATTGGTCAATTTGATAGATATGAGGTGGTACTTCAGAGTTGTTTGTCAATGGGAAAATGACTTGTATTCTTATAAACTTGATCTAGTTCTTTATATATTTGAGAAATGAGACCTTTATCAGAGAAATTTGGGATAAAAATTTTTCCTACTTTATTTCCTTTTTAATCTTGGTTACATTGGTTTTGCTTGTACAAAACCTTTTAAATGTAATATAAACAAAATTATTCATATTACATTTTGTAATGTTATTTATCTCTTATTTGGTCATAAAATTTTCCCTTCTCCATAGGTAAACTATTCTTTGTTCCCCTAATTTACTTATAATAATCACCCTTTATGTCTAAATCATATACCCATTTTGACTTTATCTTGGTATAGGGTGTGAGATATTGATCTATATCTAATTTTTGCCATACTGTTTCCCAATTTTTCTAGCAGTTTTTGTCAGATAGTGAGCTCTTATCCCAAATGCTGGGATCTTTGGGTTTATCAAACACTAGATTGCTGAGGTAATTTACCCACAATCTAATTTTCTTTATATCTAACTAGCCTTGAATTTCTGGTGTAAATCCCACTTAGTCACAATGTTTAATCTTTGTGATATCACAATCACTATAGTCTCCTAGTTAGTTTATTTAGGATTTTTGCATCAATATTCATTAGTGAATATAATTTTCTTTCTCTATTTTTGCTCTTCCTAGTTTAGACATCAGAACCATATCTATTTCCTTATGTGTTGGAAATTCTGTTCATTTAAATTTTCAAAGCCAAGCACATCCTCTGCTACTTTGATCACCCTATCAAGGAACTTTGATGGATGTTCCCCATTCTCCTGCCTCAGTTTCTCAAATTGTCCCCAAGTATCTGCTCTTTTTGAAAAACTTTTCATTGCCTCTAATAAATCCTCTCTGGCCTTTCTTAGATAATGTAGATTTGCATTATTATATAACTCTAAATCTGTTCCTTCTTGTGGCCATGTTTAATTTGGATTGTTCCTAGTCTCCTCAATAAATTGTTGCTTTTCTCTTTTTGAAAATAATTCAGAGAGAAGAATTTCAGTGTCCTGGAAATTTGGATCATAAAGCCTAATTGCTCTTTTGAATTCTTTCAAACATTTTACAGGTTTGGAAAACCATGAAGGCATCCTTTTCTTCAGACTTTCCAAGACTGCAGCTGTAAACGGCTTATGTGTTTTGATATGGACTATTCTGGCATCTGCTTGTAGGTTTGTATGGTCTCTTAGTGGCAATATTCAGCCTTATCTGTCTTTTCTTGCTCAGTTACATTGTTATTTTTAGTTATGTGTTAATATCTTTCCCATTTTGTTTTTCCTCAGTTAGTTGCTTAACCATTTCTCTTAGTTGTGTTAACTCCTCCCTCACTGCTAACATCATCAGTGAGATTTCATTATCTTTTGATTTCTTTCCACAGATCAGATGAACACATTTTTTTCAGGGCATAGTATAATTGAATTAAGGAGAATATTACTCCAGCACATGTAGGTACAAAGGAAATTAAACGGAAAATAATCTTAAGCCCTTGGAATCTTTCATAGATGTTAAGCAGAAAATAAATATAATCCAGAATTATGACAAAAAATAAGGTGTAAGTCATATAAAAGAAATGTCTCATCAAGGCTATATAACTCATGTTTAATCTGTTTGCCATCTTGTATCTTGAAAGCCTTTTGTAAAGGTAAAAAAAGTCTTTATGTCTGGCCCTTTAAAAGCTGCCCCACCTCTTCAGAATCAGTATTTTCTTATTGGCTGTGGTGTTACTAGGCAGATTAACTGTACTAACTGGAACTGCTTTCAAGATGGCTACTCTTTACAGTCACACAGGCTTTTGAAAGGTATGTAGGCCCAACTTCCTTGAAACTTCCCACTTTTCTTTTTTCCCAAATTTTTGTAAAATAGGCTGTAAAACCTAGCTGGCTTCAACAAAACTGTAAGAAAACTCTCTTACAAAGTGTTGTACCCAAATTTTAATACCTAACCCAGGTCCGTGGCTGGAGGAAGAATCACACTGACAATGCAATATGCAAGAAGAGGCTCATTCTTTACTAGCAATAATAGCTAGGGTCGCTAGGCAGAGAGGCATGCCTGAACGACCCCTTAGAATTCTCAGTCAATGGTTTATATAGAAATGTTTGGGGAGGGGGCAGCTGGGTAGCTCAGTGGATTGAGAGCCAGGCCTAGAGACGGGAGGTCCTAGGTTCAAATCTGACCTCAGACACTTCCCAGTTGTGTGACCCTGGGCAAGTCACTTGACCCCCATTGCCTACCCTTACCACTCTTCCACCTATAAGTCAATACACAGAAGTTAAGGGTTTAAAAGAAGAAAAAAAAAAGAAAAAGAAATGTTTGGGGAAGGGGGTTGGAACATACGTCATCAAGGCAGGGACAGGGAATCAGGAAGCACCTGAGGGCCATCCATCAAAGGGGAAAAGGGGGGTGTTAGGGTCAGGGGTCAGAAAGCCTCTGGTAACTATCAAAGGGAGATGAGGAAGATATTTATGTCTTGGGAACTTTCTTGCCTGGAAGTTGATTTTAGGCCTGTCAGGGGAAGATAAGAAAGACTGTACTGGGAAACTTTTGAGGCTGGGGATTTCAGGAGACTGAACAAGGTGGGGGCCAGGAAGCAGCTTACTGAACAGTCTAGAAATAGTTCAGTAGCCTGTCAGGCTGATTTTTAAATCCAACATTCCCTACTTTTTCTTTTGAACCTGAGGAATCATCCTCGGGTGGTCCTTAAAAGATTAGTGTCAGCACATGTATCAAGGCGGGGGGGTTGTCTGGTAATAATGATGCTGGACCATAAGCTGAAGGGTGTTAATTCATTCCTTTACAAAAGCTGCTAGTTGGTTAAGAATAAGGGGAAGGGTACACAGTGGAAGCAAAAAGGGATTTTCCTGCCTATAATTTGCCTGAAAAAAACTTTTTTCACTATGGGGGTACAGTTTTCTATGCTGTCTCTGGGGTACAATGTCCCACAAAGTCCCATGCCGTCTCCCCTCCCCTCCTCCAAATGGCTAAGGGAAGAGAGCCGATGGTTTCAATCTTCTGTAGCTTCTTCAAGCTGATAAGGGGCGTAGAATCTCTGAGAGGGGGAATAGGGTCTTCAGGGGCATTTCTGCAGTGAATGCCAGGGTCCTGAAGGCTTGGAGACCAGAGACTGTTTCCCCAGACTGACAGACAGGTCACAAGGGGGAAGCATCCATCCCTAAGGCAGAAGTATAGAACCCAGACTGGGGCAAAAACTAGAACACCAGATACAAAGAGAGAAAATTAGCACAATAGAAACTGATATTAAACATTAACATTTGGGTATCTTAGCCAACAGATTTTATCTCCAGAAATCATCCTCTGACAGGAATTGAACCTTTTAGGAAATTTGATCCCTAAGTTGTTTGCAGAGTTGGCATGTGATGTTTCTGTTGAAAAAAATATCCTTTTGCAAAGCCCTCATTAATATGGCATCGCCTTCCCAATAAGATCAGGAGTGAAACAAGGATGCCCATTATCACCTCTATTATTTAACATTGTACTAGAAACACTAGCAGTTGCAATTAGAGAAGAAAAAGAAATTGAAGGTATCAAAGTGGGCAAGGAGGAAACTAAGCTATCACTCTTTGCAGATGATATGATGGTCTACTTAAAAAATCCTAGAGAATCAACTAAGAAGCTTGTAGAAATAATCAACAACTTTAGCAAAGTTGCAGGATACAAAATAAATGCACATAAATCATCAGCATTTCTATACATCTCCAACACACTAGAACAGCAAGAAGTAGAAAGAGAAACACCATTTAAAATCACCTTAGACAATATAAAATACTTAGGAATCTACCTACCAAAACAAACACAGCAATTATATGAAAACAACTACAAAACACTTTCCAAACAAATAAAACTG
>NW_025341943.1:0-1329 GCF_016433145.1 Gracilinanus agilis | reverse complement strand
GAAAAGGAGTGGAGGGGCCTGGGGGCAGAAAAGGGGAGGAGCCTAGGGGCAGAGGAAGGGGAGGGGCACGAGGTCCGCATTTCAGAGTCCTTGGAGATCTTCCAGCGTTCTGTAGGGTACACGCCAGGTATGTACGGTCTCAGGTTTCGAACTTAGAGCCTTTGTAACTGAAGGAGGCGCTGAAGGTGCTCAGTTTCCCGGCGAGTTTATATATTTCTGGCCGTTGGCTTCGTTGATTCCATCCTTTCCTGCCAACGAAGCGGGTCCATTTCTTGTTCTGACTTGATTGGGGCTCTTCTGTGGCCAAGGACACAGTTACATTTTGGGGTCCTTTTCCGGCCGAACTCTGAAGGCGGGGGCGGGCTGGGGGCGCAGGTAGCGATGCTTTGTTGCCAGGTGTCCGTTTGTCTAAAGGCGGCCGCATCTTTACAGAAGCTTCCTCCCAGAATTCCCCTATTTCTCTAGACTTCCAATGGGCCCTGCTTGTTTCCTGTCCCTCCTGCATTCCGATGCCAGTTGGTTCTGCTATTCGCGGGTTCTTTCCCGGTACTCGTTATCACCAATAATGCTGTGAAAAGCCGGGTACCTCCGGGTCTTTTTTCCCTCTCGGCCAACCTCTTTGGAATTTAAATCAAGAGCATAATCTCAAGGGCAAAGTGCAGGAGCATTTTAATCATTTTTCTGGAAAATTCCACCTTGTTTTTCTGGACTGGTTGAGCCAATCTGGCTATGGCCCATATCGCCATCATCCCTTTTTATTGTCTTTGGTAATATGGCGATGATGGGATTGTTTTAATTGGTATTTCTCTTATTCGTGATTTGGAAACATTTTCAGGTACAAATTGTATTTTATCTCTAGAGAACTGCTTATACCCTTTGCTCACTTGTCCATTAGGCCTCATTTTTATATGTTTGTGTTGATTCTCCTTAGGTTTTGGATCTTAGACCTTCATTGAAGATTTTAAAAAACAAAACAAACAGACAAACAAAAACAACTCTGTCCCCCATCCTCCCAGTTGTATCCTCATTGATTTTATTTGGACAAACACTTAATGCTTATGCTTTTATTTAAAACCCTCACCTTCCATCTTAGTATTAATACTGTGTATTGGTTCCAAGGCAAAAGAGTGGTAAGGGCTATAGAGGTTAAATGACTTGCGCAGGGTCACACAGCTAGGCAGTGTCTGATTTCAGATTTGAACCCAGGACCTTTATAGACCTGGCTGTCAATCCACTGAGTCACCTAGCTGCCCCCTATTGCCTATGCTTTTAAATATATATACATATATATATTATATAAATATATTTATATTTGAATATATATTTATG
>NW_025341942.1:0-1083 GCF_016433145.1 Gracilinanus agilis | reverse complement strand
AATGAACAAATCTATTAGAACTAGTAAAAGAGGTTTTTTGACTGTATCGCTTGTAATCTTGTACTCATATTGTATTTTCTAATTTATTTAAGGTTTCAATTATTTTACTGCATCAATGCAAAATTCTGTTATATGTACCATTTATGAACATCTTAAACATTTTAAAGTTGTAAATAGCCTTATGTATACTGGATTTGCCATCTCACCTATAGGGAGCACGTGTCTTAAACTTTTATTCTATCTTGATAATTGTGTGCAACCTCTGAGATTTTGATGCCTTGAGAATTTAAATTGTAATTTTATAAGAGGTTTTAAAAACTGACTTTAGATCCTAGTCCCTTCTGTGTAAATAGAATTAGCTCTAGGCCATTCATAGTCAAAATTCTACTTACCCTAGGCATAGAGATGATGTCATCCCTACCTCCCTTAGTGGGGAGGGGAGATGAGTTACCCACACATGACAATAAGTAACAAATCAAGAACAAGGGACTGCCCTTTGGGCAGTCCAAATCAGTGTAGAGGCTGCCATTTGTCCACTTGAATTAGAGATGGACCCACAGGAAGTGACGAAAGACATTTTCTCTTCAAGTACGTTGGTTACTTCCTGCAGAGGAGTTCCCACTTTGAACTTGGAGCTGAAGGATCTCGGCTGAGACCTCAGGCAGCTTCTACTCTGAATGGTCACATGGGTAAGTTAGGTTGACTTCCTTGGCCTACCTTGGCTTTTCCAATACTCTACCTTAAGTAGGCTCCAGCCTATCTGATTGCTAGGCCTTGTGGCTTGTAGCCTAATTATTTAGCTTTTTAACCTTCTTTCTCCGTCCAGGCCTCTGCAGGCCTGGACTAGTCTCTCCCTCTCTCTATTTCCCTACCTTTTACTTTCCTAATTGTAAATAAACTACCTTAACCCAATCCTGACTTGGGTCTATTTTAATTATGGAATCAGTCTGAATTGTTGATTCCTGGTAGCCACACTTTAATTATATATCTATAAACACCTAAAATATCCCTCTTACATTTTCTGTATAAATGATACGGTTTTTATATATTTATTTTAAAGAATTGTTATCTTAAAGGATAAGG
>NW_025341941.1:0-2986 GCF_016433145.1 Gracilinanus agilis | reverse complement strand
AGGCAGGAGTGACAATCATGATTTCTGACAAAGTGAAAGTAAAACTATATCCGATTAAAAGAGATAGGGAAAGTAATTATATCCTGATAAAAGGCAGTATAGACAATGAGGAAATAACAGTGCTCAACATGTATGCACCAAATGGTAGAGCATCCAAATTTCTAAAGGAGAAACTGGCAGAGCTTAAGGAGGAAATAAATGGTAAAACTATACTAGTGGCAGATCTAAATATTCCTTTATCAAATCTAGGTAAATCAAACCAAAAAACAAATAAGAAATAGATAAGAAATATGAATGAAATCCTAGAAAAATTAGAGTTAATAGATATGTGGAGAAAAATAAATAGGGACAAAAAGGAATACACCTTCTTTTTAGCTGTACATGGTACATTCACAAAGATCGACCATGTACTAGGGCATAGAAACATGGCAAACAAATGCAAAAGAACAGAAATAATAAATGTAACCTTTCCAGATCATAATGCAATAAAAATTATAATCAGTAAGGGCACATGGAAAGGCAAATCAAAAACTAATTGGAAATTAAATAATATGATTCTCCAAAACCAAAAGAAAGAACAAATCATAGAAACAATTAATAATTTTATTGAAGAGAATGACAATGATGAGACACCATACCAAAATCTGTGGGATGCAGCTAAAGCAGTGCGCAGCGGGAAATTTTTATCCTTGAGTGCATAAATTAAGAAATTAGAGAGGGCAAAGATCAACGAATTGGGCATGAAAATCAAAAAACTAGAAAGGGAACAAATTAAAAATCCCCAGTGAAAAACTAAATTAGAGATTATAAAAATCAAAAGAAAAATCAACAAAATAGAAAGTAAAAGAATTATTGAATTAATAAATAAGACTAGAAGCTGGCACTTAGAAAAAATAAATAAAATTGACAAAGTACTGGTCAATCTAATTAAAAAAAGAAAAGAAGAAAACCAAATTATCTGTATCAAAGATGAAAAGGGAGACCTCACCTCTAATGAAGAGGAAATCGAGGCAATCTTTAGAAACTATGTTGCCCAATTATATGGCAATAAATATAGTAATCTAAGTGACATGGATGAATATTTATAAAAATATAAGTTGCCTAGATTAACATCAGCAGAAGAAATGGAATACTTAAATAATCCCATATCAGAAAAAGAAATTGAAGAAGTCATCAAAGAACTCCCTAAGAAAACATCCCCAGGACCAAATGGATTCACAAGTGAATTTTATCAAACCTTCAAAGAACAACTAATTCTAATACTATACAAACTATTTGTCATTATAAGCAAAGGAGTTCTACCAAAATCACTTCATGACACAAATACAATACTGATTCCTAAGCCAGGAAAATAAAAAACATAGAAAGAAAGCTACAGACCAATCTCCTTAATGAAAATAAATGCAAAAATCTTAAACAGAATACTAGCAAAAAGACTTCCAGCAAGTGATAATGAGGGTTATTCACTATGATCAGGTGGGATTCATACCAGGAATGCAAGGATGGTTCAACATTCAGAAAACCATCCACATAATTGACCATATCAACAAGCTAACAAATAAAAATGACATGATTATCTCAATAGATGCTGAAAAAGCCTTTGACAAAATGCAACACCCATTCCTACTGAAAACACTAGGAACTATAGGAATAGAAGGGCCTTTCCTTAAAATAATAAATGGCAAATATCTAAAATCATCAACAAACATCATGTGCACTGGAGATAAATTAGAACCATTCCCAATAAGATCAGGAGTGAAACGAGGATGCCCATTTTCACCTCTATTATTTAACATTGTACTGGAACAACTAGAAGTAGCAATTAGAGAAGAAAAAGAAATTGAAGTTATTAAAATAGGAAATGGGGAGACCTCAAGCTATCACTCTTTGCAGATGATATAATGGTCTACTTAAAAAATCCTAGAGAATCAACTAAAAGTTAGTGGAAATAATCAACAACTTTAGCAAAGTTGCAGGATACAAAATAAATGCACATAAATCATCAACATTTCTATATATTTCCAAGACATTGCAGCAGCAAGAGCTAGAAAGAGAAATTCTATTTAAATCATTCTAGACAATATAAGATACTGAGGAATCTATGTGTCAAGACAAACACAGGAATTATATGAACACAACTATGAAACACTTTCCACACTATTAAAACTATATATAAACAATTGAAAAAAACATTGAGTGTTCATGGGTAGGACGAGCTAACATAAAAATAACCATCCGACCCAAATTAATTCATTTATTTAGTGCTATACCTATCAAACTACCAAAAACTTCTTTACTGAATTAGGAAAAAAAACTATAACAAAGATTATTTGGAAGAGCAAAAGACCAAGAATATCAAGGGAAATAATGGGAAAAAAATATGAAGGAAGGTGTCCTAGCAGTACCAGATCTTAAACTGCCCTATAAATCAGTAGTCATCAAAAAAATATGGTAGAGAGTCAGGCCTCAGACACTTCCCATCTGTGTGACCCTGGGCAAGTCACTTGACCTCCATTACCCACCCTTAACACCCTTCCACCCAGGAGCCAATACACAGAAGTTAAGGGTTTAAAAAAAACAATATGGTAGTGGCAAAGAGAAAGAAGGGAGGGTCAGTGGAATAGACTTGTGGTAAATGACGTCAGTAAGACAGTCTATGATAAATCCAAAGAACCCACCTTTTGGGACAAAAACTTCTGGGAAAATTGGAAAACAATATGGGAGAGATTGGTCTGGATCAACATCTCACACCCTATACCAAGATAAATTCAGAATGGGTGAATGATTTGAATATAAAGAAGGAAACTATAAGTAAATTAGGTGAACACTGAATAGTATACTTGTCAGGTCTCTGGGAAAGGAAAGATTTAAAAACCAAGCAAGAGTTAGAAAAAATTACAAAATGTAAAATAAAGAATTTTTTTTAAACCCTTAACTTCGGTGTATTGTCTCATAGGTGGAAGAGTGGTAAGGGTGAGCAATGGGG
>NW_025341940.1:0-1515 GCF_016433145.1 Gracilinanus agilis | reverse complement strand
TTTTTTATATAAAGATTTTTCCCAATTTGTTGTTTCCCTTCTGATTTCGGCTACATTGTTTTTGCTTATACAAAAACTTTTTAGTTTAATATAATCAAAATCATTTATTTTACATTTTGTAATTTTCTCTAACTCTTACTTGGTTTTAAAATCTTTCCTTTCTCAGAGATCTGACAAGTAAACTATTCTATATTCCCTTAACTTATTTATAGTTTCCCTCTTTATATTCAAGTCATTCACCCATTCTGAATTTATCTTGGTGTAGGGTGTGAGATGTTGATCTAGACCTAATCTCTCCCATATTGTTTTCCAAATTTCCAAGCAGTTTTTGTCAAATAGTGGATTCATGTCCCAAAAGTTGGGCTCTTTGGGTTTATCATACACTGTTTTGCTGACGTCATTAACCCCAAGTCTATTCCACTGATCCTCCCTTCTATCTCTTAGCCAGTACCATAGTGTTTTGGTGACTGCTGCTTTGTAATATAGTTTAATATCTGGTACTGCTAGGCCCCCTTCCTTCACATTTTTTTCATTATTTCCCTTGATATTTGATTTTTCTTTCTACCTCTTGCTGCTCTAATGTGTTGGAAATATATAGAAATGCTGATGATTTATGTGCATTTATTTTGTATCCTGCCACTTTGCTAAAGTTGTCTTCTTTAAGCCCTTAAAGAGTCAAGTTTAAAAAAATTTATGAGTTTTCTTTCTTTTCCCTCTGTTTCTTATTTACCTTTTCATGTTTCTCTTGATTTTTGTGGTTGGGTATCAAACTTTCCATTTAGTCCTGGTCTCTTTTGTGCAAAAACTTGGAAATCTTCAATTTTGTTGAATGCCCATACTTTCCCCTGGAAGTATATAGTCAGTTTCGATGGGTAGTTGATCCGTGGTTGAAGACCCAGATCTCTTGCCGATGATCTTTCTCTTTTGAGGTTCTTATCTCTGGCTTGCCATTGTTAGCCCTGTGCCTTCTCAGGTTTATTTTCACACCCAGAGTCTGTGCTCTTTAGGCTGCTGAGGTCTCAGGTCTAGTTGTTCTCAGGGTCAAGCCTCCTGGTGGTCACCTTGCTTGTTCCTCTGTCTGAGCTTGTGTCCTTGCCAGCACTCGTGCCTGCACTCAGGGTCTGTGTCCAAAGTCTGTGAGTTCTTTAGCCTCTTGGGGTCTTAAGTCTTGCTGCTCTCATGGGAAGGCCCTGGTGACCCCAGGAAGCTGCCAAGGACTTAATGTGTGCCCCAAACTTGCTCTAACTCTTGTGCGCTGGCTTTGGCATTGTAGGTGGTATGGAGTGGGGGAGGGGGTTGCTCAGCTCATGTTTTAGTGAGAGCTGTTTCACCCCTTTATAGCATGGAAATGCCCCAATTCTATGTACCTCCAATGCTGCGCCCTGTTGTGGGGTCCCTTTGTCCCTCTGGATTTGTTTTTATGTCTTCTTGAGGAGTCCTATATGTTTCGGTTAGAAGAGGTTAAGCAGCTGCTTTTTACTCTGCCGCCATCTTCAGTATTTGTTATTATGATGA
>NW_025341939.1:0-5238 GCF_016433145.1 Gracilinanus agilis | reverse complement strand
TGGAAATATATAGAAATGCTGATGATTTATGTGCATTTATTTTGTATCCTGCCACTTTGCTAAAGTTGTTGATTATTTCTACCAGCTTCTTAGTTGATTCTCTAGGATTTTTTAAGTAGACCATCATATCATCTGCAAAGAGTGATAGTTTAGTCTCCTCATTGCCTATTTTGATACCTTCAATTTCTTTTTTTTCTCTAATTGCTACTGCTAGTGTTTCTAGTACTATGTTGAATAATAGAGGTGATAATGGGCATTCTTGTTTCACTCCTGATATTATTGGGAAGGCTTCTAATTTATCCCCATTGCATTGCTCTTTGCTTCCATTTTATGTGCGAGTTCATCCCATTCATATTCAGAGTTACAATTATCAGTTGAGCATTCAATGACATTTTTGTATCCTTCCCTATTCCCACTCCTTCTTCTTACACTATTTTCTTTTAAACCAGTGGTTTGCTTTGAGCCAGTATCCCTTATCCCCTCCCTTGATTAACTTCCCTTTCTACTCTCTCCCTTGTTATTCCCCTCTTTTTATTTTTAAAGGCCTAATGAATTCCCTCCCCCTTCTTCTCCCCTCCCTTTTTTGACCTCCCCACTCCCCTGCTCTCTTTGGTTTATCCCTTCTGACTTTCTCAGTAGGGTTAGATAGAGTTTTTTATTCCAATGGATAATATAGCTACTCTTCCCTCTCTGGGTTGATTACACTGAGAGTAAGGTTTAAATATTACCTCTTAATGCTCTCTTCCTCTCCTTCTTATAATAGTATTTATCCCCTCCCCTTCCCATGCCCTCTTTGTGTGTAATAGAATATCCTATTTTATTTATTCTTTCAAATTTCTCTTGGTGTCCCCTACTATTCCCCCCCTCTTTCCCACTCCCCATGTCATCTTAGACCATTTAGTATTCTGTCCTCTCCCTATGAATTATTCTTCTGGTTGCTATAATAGTGAATACTATAATAGTGAATAGAGTTCACTACCGAGAATTATACATAGCATTTCTCCACATAGGAATACAGATAATTAGATCTTATTTAAGCCCTTAAAGAGTCAAATTTAAAAAATGATTAGTTTTCTTTCTTTCCCCTATGTTTCTTATTTACCTTTCCATGTTTCTCTTGATTTTTGTGGCTGGATATCAAACTTTTCATTTAGTCCTGGTCTCTTTTGTGCAAATACTTGGAAATCTTCAATTTTGTTGAATGCCCACACTTTCCCCTGGAAGTATATAATCAGTTTCAATGGGTAGTTGATCCATGGCTTAAGGCCCAGCTCTCTTGCCTTTCTCAATATTGTATTCCAAGCCTTGCGGTCTTTTAGCATGGAGACTGCCAGATCCTGTTTGATCCTGATTGGTGCTCCTTGATATTTGAATTGTCTCTTTCTGGCTTCTTGTAAGATTTTTTCTTTTACTTGAAAGCTCTTGAATTTGGCTATTATATTCCTGGGTGTTGACTTTTCTGGGTCCAGTGTAGAGGGTGATCTATGGATCCTTTCAATGTCTATATTGTCCTTTTGTTGTAGAACTTCAGGGCAATTTTGCTGAATAATTTCTTTAAGTATGGAGTCCAAGTTTCTATTAATTTCTTCTTTTTCTGGAAGACCAATGAATCTGAAATTGTCTCTTTTAGACCGGTTTTCTTGGTCTGTCACTTTCTCATTGAGCTATTTCATGTTTCCTTCTATTTTATCAGTCTTTTGACTGTTTTATTTGTTCTTGTTGTCTTGAGAGATCATTGGCTTCTAATTGCTCAATTCTAGCCTTTAGGGACTGGTTTTCCTTTTCAATCTGGTCATTTTTGTTGTTCAATTTGCTTATCGGTTCATTTGATTTCTGAGACTCACTTTCCAATTGCAAAATTCTGCCTTTTAAACTGTTATTTTCTTGCCAGATCTCTTCCATCTTCCTCAGCATCTCAGTTTTGAACTCTTCAATAGCTTGTGACTAGTTTTCATTGTTTTGGGAAGGTCTGGATATGATTACTTGTTTGTCCTCCTCTGTTGTCTGGATTTTCTCTGTTTAAAAGTTGTTGAGTGTTCCAGAGTTCTTCTTGATAATCTTTCTCTTCTGGGGTTCTCGGCTTGCCATTGTTAGCCCTGCCCCTTCTCAGCTTTGTCTTCACACTCAGGGTCTGTCTGTGCTTTCTGGGCTCCCGAGGGCTCAGGTCTCCTTGTTCTCGGGGTCGAGCCTCCTGGTTGTCCCTGGTCTGCCCCTCTGCCCGAGGGTTCTTCAGCAGTCTCAGGGGCTGCTTCCACAGCTGCGTTCCCGTCTGCACAGGGTCCCCACTCGAGGTCCAAGCCTAAGCTCGAGATCTTTGTCCGCGCCTAGGGCAATGTCTTCACCCGCACCAGCCCTCAGGGAAGTCCGTGCGTGTTTTTTAGCCATGTGGGGTCCTAAGTCTTGCTGCTCTCAGGAACAAGCCCTGGAGCTTCCATTGACTTACTGGGTGCCCCAATCCTGCTTTCACTCTTTTGCGTTGGCCTCTGGGCTGTACGTGGTGTGGAGGTGGTGGAGGGGCTTCTTCCTCTCACATTTTAGTGAGAGCTATTTCACCCCTTTATAGCGTGGAAATGCCCCGATTCCACATACCTTCAATGCTGTGCCCTGTTGTGTGGTCCCTTCGTTTGTCTGGATTTATGCTTCGGTTAGGAGAGATAGAGCAGCTGCTCCTTACTCTGCCACCATCTTAACCGGAAGTCTGGAGTTTTCTGTCTCTTAGAATCTTTATGTTTTTTCTTTTCAAGGTTGAATTCAAGTGTCACTTCTTTCCCTCCTTTCCCTGGTGGTTTGTGCTTTGTCATTCATCAGATCTTTTTATATTTACTTCTGGTTTCGAATGGAAGTTCCTTAAGGGAAGAACTCTTTTTCATTTTGTCCCTTAATATCTCCAGTGCCTACCACAATGCATTGAAAGATGGCTGGAGCCTAATGAATGTTTCTTGGATTGAATGGTGGCTCCTGGGGGATGTGCAAAGATAATAAGCATTCATCCCCTATATTCATAGTCCTCATAATTGAGAAGTTGGTCAGTTGCTTACTATTTATTAAGCACCTGTGATATACCAGGCACTGTGTTAAGTGCTGGAGATAGAAAGAAAAAGACAATTCCTGCTCTCAAGGAGTTGATGTTCTAATGGGAAAGACAACATACAAAATACAAACAAGCTTTGTAGAAGAGAGACTGGACATGTCAACAGAGGGAAGGGTATAACACATAGGCAAATATATTATGTACAATAACTATAATGTTAGAAAAGGGAAAGGCTTCCTAGTAGAGTTGTTAGAGGGTGGCTTTGGAGTTATGAAGACCTGAATTCAAGTCCTGCTTCTGATAGCTGAAGAACCATGGATAAGTCACTTAACCTCTCTGTGTCCTGAATTATTCTCTGTTAGCTACAGGTTACAGACAAGTTGTCAGGCTTCATCTTGGATTTCCACATTGGGAATTCTTTATGCTAATGAAGTCAGTGGTCTGCTTCTTCCTCATTATCTCAAATGCAATATAGATTATGATAAAAAAATCTGAAAGGTTCAAAGTATGAAACAAGGTCTTGGGAAGGGGAAAAGAACCTTTTAGAGTGGGTGTGAGCTCTCATTTAGTGCGGAGTAGTGCTAGTCTGGAAAGATTTAAGGATACCTGGTTACCTTAAATGGCAGGCTAAGGAGTTTAAATTTCATTTAGTAGGGTATCATGGTTGCTGTTAAGTCGTTTCTGTTATGTCATTCTTTGTGACCCTCATGGGATTTTCTTGGCAAAGATACTGGATTGGTTCACCATTTCCTTCTCCAGCTCATTTTACAGATGAGGAAACTGAGGCAAAAAGGGTTAAGTGACTAGTCCAAGGTCAAACAGCTAGGAAGTGTCTGAGGCTGGTTTTGAAATCAGATCTTTCTAACTGTAGGCCTGGTGCTCAACCCATTGTGCTTAGCGTTTCCTTTTAATCATTTATTCAAATTATTTTTCTTTCCTTTGAATGTTTCTGTCCTCCTTCATATTCTCTCCTGTTTCACCAAATAATAAGTTTAAATAAATTCGAAGACATAGCCTGGACATAAATCTTCAAAATGAGGCTAACTAATTTCAAAGACAGCAGAAGACTCAGCATCTCACAATATCTGAGTCATACTCTTGACAATTAATGATAAAATCAAACTTCAAGAGAATGCTGATTGCCTTGAATTTTTCTGTATTTTCAAATGAGCCAAATCAATATAGCTGCATTCATGTAAAAATGAAAAAAGAATGTTTCATGTCTGTGTGTTCATGTGCCAAAAAAGGGGTGTGTGTAGATGAATAAGAGTCTTTGAATATGTGTTTATAAATAAAAGTGGTAGGTTTTTTAGACTTATCAGTAGAATAATATTTATCAAATGAGAAAATATTTGCAATGACCATAAAGTGCTAGAGAAATGTTTATTATTATTATTATTATTGTTATTATTATTATTATTATTATTATTATTATTATTATTACAAAAACGACCCTGGTTTGTAAACTCATTTTTGAAGCATTTTTTAAAACCCTTACCTTCTGTCTGTATTGGTTCTAAGGTAGAAGAATGGTAAGTAGGCAATAGGGGTTAAGTGACTTGCCCAGGGTCACACAGCTAGGAAGTGCCTAAGGCAAGATTTGAACCCAGGACCTCCCATCTCTGGGCCTGGCTCTCAATCCAGTGAGCCACCCACTTGCCTCCTTTGAAGCATTTTCATGATGAAAATTTTATGCATGATATTTAGATAAGTTTAAAGATAAGTGCTATGGGACAGAGTAGCACAATGGATAGAGTACCAGATCTGGGACTACATCTGACCTCTGACACTTCCTAACTGTGTGACCCTGGGCAAGTCACTTAACCCCAGTTGTCTAGCCCTTATCGTTCTTCTGTCTTAGAACTGTTACTTGTATCAGTTCTAAGATAGAAGGTAAGGATTAAAAAAATAAATAAATATAGGTGCTAGAACTACAAAAGATATAGATTTATAAAGGAAGCAAGTTATATTGAAATGTAATTATCAAAATATAGGTAAATCATGTAATGCTATAAATATACAAATAAAGATATAAACATATTTTATAGGATTTTGATAGAATTCTATAATTATTTATTAAAATATATAAATTATAAATTTTATTTAACATTAGTAAACTATATTTGAAAAAAAAATGTTCTTAGAAGAACCTGTGGTCCAGGGGCAACTAGGTGTCTTAGTGGATAGAGAATCAGGTCTGGAGATGG
>NW_025341938.1:0-1059 GCF_016433145.1 Gracilinanus agilis | reverse complement strand
CATGCGTTCAAGCAGTTGTTTTTCTTACATGTTTCCTCTCCTACAGTCCTTCCTCTGAATGTGGGTAGAGTTTTTTACCATAAATCCCTCAGAGCTGTCCTGTGTCATTGCATTGCTGCTAGTACAGAAGTCCATTACATTCGATTTTTCCATAGTATATCAGTCTCTGTGTACAGTGTTCCTCTGGCTCTGCTCCTTTCACTCTGCATCAGTTCCTGGAGGTCTCTCCAGTTCGCCTGGAACTTCTCCACTTTGTTATTCCTTTGAGTGCAATAGTATTCCATCACCAGCATATACCACAATTTGTCAGCCATTCCCCAATCAGAGGGCATTCCCTCATTTTCTGGTTTGTTTTTTTGCCACCACAAAAAGCACAGCTATGAATATTTTCCTACAAGTCTGTTTATCTATGATCTCTTTGGAGTACAAACCCAACAATGGTATGGCTGGATCAAAGGGCAGGCATTCTTTTATAGCCCTTTGAGCATAGTTCCAAACTGCCATCCAGAATGCTTGGATCGGTTCACAACTCCACCAGCAATGCATTAATGTCCCAATTTTGCCACATCCCCTCCAACATTCATTACTTTCCCCTTCTATCATTTTAGCCAATCTGCCAGGCATGAGGTGGTACCTCAGAGTTGTTTTGATTTGCATTTCTCTAATTATTAGAGATTTAGAACACTTTCTCATGTGCTTATTGATACTTTTGATTTCTTTACCTGAAAATTGCTTATTCATGTCTCTTGCCCATTTATCAATTGGGGAATGGCTTGATTTTTTATACAATTGATTTAACTCCTTGTGTATTTGAGTAATTAGACCCCTGTCAGAGTTTTTTGTTATAAAGATTTTTCCCAATTTGTTGTTTCCCTTCTGATTTTGACTACAATGTTTTTGTTTGAACAAAAGCTTTTTAGCTTAATATAATCAAAACCATTTAATTTACATTTTGTAATTTTCTCTAACTCTAGCTTGGTTTTAAAATCTTTCCTTTCCCAGAGATCTGACAGGTATACTATTCTGTGTTCACTTAACTTATTTATAGTTTCCCTCTTT
>NW_025341937.1:0-1125 GCF_016433145.1 Gracilinanus agilis | reverse complement strand
TATTTTATAATGATGGGCCTAATGCCCAAAGAGGGGCAGTGACTTGGCCCCAACCACACAGCTAACAAATGGCTGAATTGAGATTCAAATCCACATGTCCTGATACCAATTCCACTGTTCTTTAGGTTAGAATCATATTGCCTATTAGCCTAATGTAGTTTTATCTCTCTACCATCTTGCTTGGCTTTGTGTTGGCCTGGACATTCAGGGACCTATTAAAAGAACATGGATTTGGGAGTTCCAGGTTAAGATGGCGGCAGAGTAAGAAGCAGCTCTTAACCTCTCCTGACCAAAACACACAAAACTCCTCAAGGGGACATAAAAACAAGTCCAGACGAACGGAGGAACCCCACAACAGGGCACAGCATGGAAGGTACGTGGAATTGAGGCATTTCCATGCTATAAAGGGGTGAAACAGCTCTCACTAAATCACGGGCTGAGCAACCACCCCACCCCAACCCCTCCACACACAACACCTATAGCGCCAAAGCCAGCTAAAAAGAAATAGAGCAAGTTTGGGGCACCCATCGAGTCATTGGCAGCTCCGGGGCCTGTTCCTGAGAGCAGCAAGATTTAGGACCCCAAAAAGCTAACGAACGCACGCAAAATTTGAGCGTGGGAGCAGAGCGCAGACGCGGGCGGAGGCGTGGGTGAAGGCAGACACAACCACAAGCTAAAGCTCTGAAACCCTGAGTGGGGAACCAGTGCAGACGGGTATACGACTGTGGAAGCAGCGCCCTGAGACTTGTAAAGAAACCTCCGGCAGACGATCAAGCAAGGGCGTCCACCAGGGGGCTTGACCGCGGACAGACCCTGAGCACGAGGATAAACCTGAGAAGCTGCTGGGCTAAGGATGGCTACCCAGTCTCAGGAAGTTCAGAAGAGAAAGATTAACAACAAGAAAAAGAAGTCTTTAACACTCGACAACTTTTACACAGAGAAAATCCAGACAACCGAGCAAACAGAGGAGGAGAACAAACAAGCATCCGGACCCTCCTCAAATAAGGAAAACTCCTCACAAGCTATGGAAGAGTTCAAAACTGAGATTTTGAGGGAAATGGAAGAGATCTGGCAAGAAAATAACTGTTTAAAAGGTAGAATCTTGCAATTGGAAAGTGAGGCTCA
>NW_025341936.1:0-1050 GCF_016433145.1 Gracilinanus agilis | reverse complement strand
ATCTTAGAATTAGAAGGAACAGTAGAAATTAAAATAATACATTGATTACCTTTTGAAAGAAATCCCCAAATTAAAACTCTCAAGGATATTATAGCCCACATCTACTCCCAGATTAAGGAGAAAAACGGTCAGAAAGAAAGGATTTAAATACTGTAGCACCACAGTCAGAATGACATAAAAGGAGCAGAGAGCTTGACATATATTCTGGAAGGCAATGGAGCTAGGATTTCAGTCAAGAATATTGTAACCAGGTTCCGGGTTAAGATGGCGGCAGAGTAAGAAGCAGCTCTAAACCTCTCCTGACCGAAACACACAAAACTCCTCAAGGGGACATAAAAACAAGTCCAGACGAATGGAGGAACCCCACAACAGGGCACAGTGTGGAAGGTACGTGGAATCGAGACATTTCCAAGCTAAAAAGGGCTCTCACTCAAGCGCGAACTGAGCAACCGCCCCACCCCCACCCCCTCCACACTCACCTATAGCTCTGAACCCAGCTAAAAAGAAATAGAGCAAGTTCGGGGCACCCATCGAGTCATCAGCAGCTCCGGGACCTGTTCCTGAGAGCAGCAAGACTTAGGACCCCATTAAGTCAAGAACGCACGCGAAAGCTGAGCGCGCGCGCGCCCGTGAGCGGAAGCTGGGAGCGGAGCGCCGGCTGAGCAGAGGCGTGGGTGCCGGCTGAGCAGAGGCTTGGGTGCAGGCTGAGCAGAGGCTTGGGTGCCGGCTGAGCAGAGGCGTGGGTGGAGGCAAACACAACCAGGAACTAAAGCCCAAGTGGGGAACCAGTGCAGACGGGTATACGACTGTGGAAGTAGCTCCCTGAGACTTGTAAAGAAACCTCCTGCAGAGGTTCTAGCAAGGGAATCCACCAGGGGGCTTGACCTTGGAAAAAACTAAAACTCAGTCCTCAGGAGCCAATAGATCTCAGACAGACACTGAGAGCGAGGATAAACCTGAGAAGCTGCTGGGCTAATGATGGCTAACCAGTTACAGGAAATTCAGAAGAGAAAGAATAATAACAAAAAAAAGAAGTCTTTAACACTCGAC
>NW_025341935.1:0-1443 GCF_016433145.1 Gracilinanus agilis | reverse complement strand
CAAGTGCTCAATTAATGCCTGCTGAATAAGGGAATGACTGACTTTCCTTTTTAAGAGGCATCAGCAAGAGTCTGAATCTCAGCACCAGCACTGCACACCCTACCTGGCATGATGGGACTATATCTCCAGGCAGTGTGCCCCTATTGCTCTCCACCACTCTTAGTGCTTCAGGTCTGTAAGAATCTCCCCTCTGCTTCCTCTCCTAGACAATCCCACATGTGGGCTCAGTTTCTGTTTACTTTTTCTGCACGTTCTTCATCTCATGAACATTTGTGGCATAATTCTTGGGTTTTGGCAACTTTATTCTTTTTCCTTCTACTTCCTACCCATCCCATCCTATTGCCTAATATTGACTATGCAGCTACTCCTATCATGCTCCACGTGCAGTCAAACTTCAGCCCAGACACTTTGCCTGTCTTCACCCAATCCACATCCTGGACCACCATCTTTCCCTGGGATGGCCCCATTCTCCGCATTTCCACCAATGTTTTCTTACAACTCTGAGTCAAGAGAAGAACATACAAGAACCAGGATATTCACACCATCTTCAATTATCATAGAAAGCTTATAAAGAGCTGCCTTTCCCCTCAGCGTTCCCATTCATGAGAAGACATTCCCCATCAGGTAAAGTCCCTGGTTCATGCCCTGGATTTTCCACTTCAGCCCTGCCCACAAGGAAGTGAGAACTCTTTCTTCCTCTCAGGAGGATTATGTTGGAGTGGAGGAGGTTGGGACTTAAGGTGTGTAACAGTCAAATATGTTCAACAGGAAGGCATTACCTGCCCAGACAGTTGCCCCTCAGGGCCTCTCTTTCTTTATATTGCAGAGCCTGGTGATGCGGGTCCCTCTAATTCCCCACACTGTTGTTGATGGCAGTCTTGTCATCCGTGCAGCTGAAATGACCCTTCCAGCAGTCTTTGAGTGCCCACATTCTGGTTAAATGCTTTAGATGGGAAGCAGACTTGGGTGATGGTCTATGGGAACCCTGGAGGCAGGTTAGAGAAGGAATGGAGTGACAAAAGACACCCAGATTATTTGTATGAACTTCAAGGAGAACTTAGACTTTTTTTAGTCTGTTCATTCTTAGCCTTTTCATGCTTCTTCATCTCTGAGAAGACCCTCTGCATAGTTTGCAGTAAATCCTCAAACCCTGTGGCTGACAGAGAGACTGACTCCCTTTCCTTTGTCACAGTCATTAGTGAGAGCCCAAGTGCCAGCCACCCTATTGTAGTCCTCATGTCACAAGAAGGCAGCTCATTTGCAGCCAGCAAATTCCTAGTGACAACCACCATGGTCAGCACTTCAGATCAGCAAAAGACTTCCGCTCCACTTCCTCTTCTGGAGAAATCTTCAACTGCTTGTTTTTTTTTCAATTTCCTGGTTTTGCAAGTTCTCAATATGGTGCATGTTTGACTTGGTACTCTTGGGTTTCAGGGACTTCCC
>NW_025341934.1:0-2795 GCF_016433145.1 Gracilinanus agilis | reverse complement strand
TTCTTGTCCTTATCCTCCTCTTCTTCCTCATTCTTCTCTTTCCTTCTTTCTCCTTCCTTCTTCCTCTTCTCTCTTCTTTCCTCCTCCTTTTCATCCTTTATCTTCCTCCTTCTTCTTCAAGGTTTATAAAGTGCTTTATATCCATTATCTCATTTGAATCTCACAATACTCCTAAGCGCGCGCGCGCGCGCGCACACACACACACACACACACACACACACACACACACACACACACACACTTATTCTCATTTGCCTCCCCAGATTTCCTTCAACAGTAGGAGCCAAGGAATCTGCCATAGTGGTGGAAGACAAGAGGCCCCTGGCAGTCAATTTACAAAGAGGACATTTCATTTGTAGATAATTGAGAATTAAATTGGGAAAGCTTAAAAAAAGATATTTTATTCATATTGACTGTAAGTGGATAATGCCCTTTTGGCATTTTGTATATGCTCTTATGCCATTTATTTAGCATTTTTATGTCAATGGGCTACTCATCTAAATAGACTTATCTCTTTGAGGGTAGGCATTATGGTTTTCATTTCTTTAAAGCTTCATTTATTAGTTCATTAGACTGGTAAGCTTTCAATAAATGTTTATGATGATAATAATGATTATAGACCCAAAGCTAATAGAAGCTCAAGTTACAAATACTCAGTGTTCCTGAGGCATCCCCTCTCAGTAGAGGCAACTAAAGCTGATTTCAATTCACCTAGTAAGTTCTACAGTAGATCTGATCTCCCAGTTTCTTCACTGCTGATGCTTCATTGGAAATACATGGAGATTGGGCTCAGTAGTGTAAGAGTTAAATTAGGTTTGACTCAGTATGAGAGTTATAAAAGTTATAAAAAAATAAAAAAGCCATTTATAAAATATTAGCTCCTAAGTCAAAATGACTTTTAGCAGTTTTTATTTACAACAAGGTAGAGATATTGAAAGTGGGAAATGTAGGAAGAAGACAGAGCCTTGGCTAGCCTACCAGACCTAAGTGCTGCTCTGGTGAAGTCTGGCTCAGCCCCTGGCAGGACTCCCTCAAGGTTCCAATCTTCATATGGATTTCCCAGTAGTCTTCAGTCAAAGTTCCACCAATGCAGAATGATTCTGAGGAAAAGCATGTCTCTACAGCTCTACTTCACCTATGCAGAATCCAAGGGAAGAGTCTCTGCAAAAGCCAAGTAAGAAACAGTCTCCAAGGAACCAGTCTCCCAAAAAACCAAGGAAGGGAAGGAGCCCCAGACCACGGTTGGTCTCTTCTTTCATACCCCTTTTTTCCATGCTATTTCCTGTCTCTCCCCCTCTTCACAGAAACCAATTGTAGTATTTCAATTTGCCCAGCACTGCCCAAGTGGGTGGGACAGTGCATGTAGCCTTTGGGGATGTGAACTACTGAGTGACTCAAGAGCTCTCTTACCTAATGGTTAGCTAGTGTGAAGATGGGATTAATTCTCCCCTGCTCATATTTAGATTTAATCACCACGCTTATCTTTAAGCATGGGGAGGTCTGTGACCTCCTGTGTGATAGTGAGAAATGAATTAAAATCAACTGATTGCCCCTGGGCAGATCTAAGAAAAACTATAGCTGTAATTGGTCCATGTAAAATAGAAGGAAGGCACAGGACTTGATGATAAATGAGGGTCTTTAAAAGTGGAAAGAACTTCTTATGACCAGTTTTTTCACCTTTGAACTTGAGCTTGGAGGAGCTCTGGCTGGGGACCTTGGACTCCTCTTCGATTTTTCCCTTGGAACTACCATGTGGGTAAGTGAAAAAGGCTGAGTCCCTTCCCTGATTTTTCTGGAGGTACTAGCCTCTATAGAGGTCCCTTGTCTTGGAGGAGGCCTCATGGCTAAAACCCTTGTTTAATTTACCTCTGGACCCCCTTTGCTGGGGCCTCTGAAGCCCTGCCTGGTTTGGATCAGGCTGGAATGATTATCTACTCTCTCTCTGATTTTCTAACTTTCACTATTTCCCTCTATTTTATATAAATAAATTGCTAAAAAGTCATTCTGACTTATAATAATTTTGGTGACTACATTTCTCATAAATTTAGTCCAACCTTTAATGTTTAACCCTTACACTAGCTACTAAGTAGGAGTAATTTAAGTTCTTGATTTGATTAACTAAAAATAGACAAAAGGAGCAGTAGCAATATTAGTCACAACATGATGCAAACATCTATGAATACCCCCCTATACTATAATGATGATACAAAAGGAAGGAATTTAAAAAAAATATCTCTTTAGGAGCTCCATCATACCATATAGCTATTTTTGATTTTCCCTTTACTCACTCCAACCAGTAGGATCATTGCTTCCATAATCTCTGACTACTATCTACCTACCCACCCCCATGTTACTTGTACAGAGCAGAAACCTTTAAACAAGCTCCAGCATCCTGAGTTATATGTCCCAATAAATATCTCCAACAATGTTGATTAAATTCAATTAATTCTCCTCTTAATTGGTTGATCCCACAGAGAAGATACCATTTACATATAGAGTCAGTTATGCTGATTTTTATGCCTCTCAGGCCCATAGCATAATATATGATGCAAAGAATGGTGGCATAATAAATAAGGTCCAAGATGTTGCATAGGAAGACCTGAGTTTAAATCGCACATCAGATATTTGCTAGTTGTTTGTCCAAGAGAAAGTCATCTAATATATTTTGGCCTTTAATTTCTTGATCTATAAAATAAGAGAGTTGGAATCAATGACTTCTTAGGTCCATTCTGGTTCTAAATCATTGATCTTATAATACCAAGATATAATCTATATTATTATTATGTATTATAATC
>NW_025341933.1:0-1753 GCF_016433145.1 Gracilinanus agilis | reverse complement strand
TAATATACCTTTATATTATCTGCAAAAAGTGAAAATTTTGTTTCCTCATTGCCTATTATCATATGCCATGTATATTCTTTAAATATCTTTTTCTTGCCCTTTTGCCATGGTTAGCATTTCTGAGAATTTTCATTTTGAAATCCTATCAAAAGCTTGCCAGTGGATTCTTTCAATTTCAGTGTTGCTCTCTGGTTCTAAGATACCTGGACATTTTTTGATATATGATATGTAAGCTCCTTTTTTGATCATAGATTTCAAGTAGTTCAGTAATTCTTAAATTATCTTTCCTTTCTAGGTCAGTTATTTTTCCTGTGAAATATTTCATATTTTCTTCTATATTTTAGTCTTTTGAACTTGTTTTATTGTTTCTTGATGTTTCATGGAGTTATTAGCTTCTATTTGATCAATTCTGATATTTAAGAAGCTATTTTCTTCAGTATTTTTGTGCCTTTAAAAATAAAGCTGTTAATTCTCTTTTCATAATTTTCTACATAGCTCTCATTTCTTTTCCCAATTTTAATTTTTTTAAATTTTGATTAAAAAATGTTTTTCTTTTAAAAGAAAACCCTTTTTTAAACCTCTTCTAAGAATTCGTCTTGGTCTTGTGTCAAATTTTAATTTTTCTTTGAGGCTTCACTCCTTGATATCTTTAAGTCATTCCTAAGATAGAATCTTGAGCTTTGTCAATGGAGTAGTTCTTTGGCCTTTGGCTAGAGACTTCCGGTTAAGATGGCAGCAGTGTAAGGAGCAGCTGCTTGATCTCTCCTGACTGAAGCATACAGGACTCCTCAAGGTGAAATAAAAACGAGTCCAGAGGAACAAAGAAACCCCACAACAGGGCGCAGCATTGAAGGTATGCAGAATCAGGGCATTTCCACGCTATAGGGGGGGTGAAACATCTCACACTAAAACGCGAGAGGAAGAAGCCCCTCCCCCAACCCCCTACACCACACACCTCACACAACTCCAACCACAAGTGTGAAAACAGGACTGGGGAAACCAGATAATCACTGGCAGCCCCAGGGCTTGTACTTGTGTGCTGCAAGAGGAGGGACCCCAGGTGGCTGGGGGCGCAAAGACTTTCCCTGGAGCGTCCATGTGGGTGAAGGCACCGCCTGGGGCCAGGACAAAGGCCTCTAAAACATGGCCTTTCCCAAGTGCTGAAAGGCATCGCCTCAGGTGCGAATAAAGATCTCCAGCCCACAGACTTTCACTACCTTCTGCAGGGGTGAAGGCAGTGCCCTTAATGCATCTGCACAGGCAAAGGCAGTGCCCTAGGCTTGAATAACTATCTCCAGCCCAGGCTTGGACCTCCAGTGAGGACCCGGGACCAGAGCGCTGCAGTGGAAGCAGCCCCAAAGACTGCTGAAGGAACCTCTGGCAGAGGGGCAGACCGGGAACTACCAGGAGGCCTGACCCCGAGGACAAGGAGACCGGTGCCCCAGGGAGCTTGCAAGGCACAGGCAGACCCTGAGTGCAAAGACAAAGCTGAAAAGGGGCGGGGCCAACAATGGCCAGCAATAAGGAAGCCCAGAAGAAAAAGACTATCAAGAGAAACTCTGGAACACTCAACAACTTCTACACAGAGAAAATCCAGACAACAGAGGAGGGAAAACAAAAATCCAAACCTCCCCCAAAAAATGAAAGCTGGTCACAAGCTATGGAAGAGTTTAAAAATGAAATGCTGAGGAAGATGGAAGAAATCTGGCAAGAAAATAACAGTTTAAAAGGCAGAATTTCGCAATTGGAAAGT
>NW_025341932.1:0-1908 GCF_016433145.1 Gracilinanus agilis | reverse complement strand
TTCTTTGACCATTATCTATTGGGGAATGTCTGTCATTCATATATATTAGAATCCATTCTTTAAAGGTCCAAGAAATTGTGTAATCATTCAGGAGGTAGGCTTTCCTGAATAAAAAGAGAAAGGGAGCATGAGAAAGGAAATGGTGTAAGATGAAAGTAAGTTTGTTACCTATGGAACAGGCATTCTAGAGGGCATAATAACATGGGTGGAACTTGAGTGAGATATGGAGGATTGGATTGAGGGCGATTAAGCAATAGCGGATGAGAATGGCAGCCACAGGTTCAGAATCACTGATTGGGGACTGAGAAGAAATGGCATAACAAGTCCTACTGGAAGTAAATACATAAAAATATAGTAGTGTAATAGCAGAACTTTAAGACAATATGCTTCCTTCTCTTTTTAATGTGGTCCTTCCATTGTAGAGGTTGCATTCATTTTTTTTTTAACTAGCCGTAACTATCTCAGTTTTAAATTAACATCTTAGATTATTATTTTATGGGTTTATTCTTTATCCTTCATTGAATTTATGCTTCATGGTAGGACTGGCATTTCCTTTTATGTAAGCTGGGTGGGTTTTCCCTTAAGGTGGCAAAGAAGCAGTCTTGAGATTTGATTTATCTGGGGAGGTGGGGCGGGAAGGGGTGTGCCTTGTCAACTAATGCATCTTTTAAAATGTTCTTGAGAGTTGAGAAAATTCTCATTACTTTGTCCAAGGTGTTTCTGATACCATGTAGTTGCCCTGACAAATGCAGGCGCTTCATGTAGGTCTTTCCATGTGTTGTTTTTTTTTAATTAACCTCTTTGTTATCTCTTACTGCACAGTAGTATTCCTTCACAATCCTATTTGCAACTTAATTATACTACCTGTGCAGTGCCTCACCATCCCTCATTTAACTGAATTTGCTCCAGGCACAATTTTGGCTCTTTATAGGTATGTACCACCAGAGATTTCAGGAGGACACATTAACTCTAAACAACTAATTTATGAAAGCACTTAAGGAACTGCTAGCTAGCTCAGTGGATAGACACACCAGGTCTGGATATAGAAGGTCCTGGGTTCAAATCTGGCCTCAGACACTTCCTAGCTCTGTGTCCCTGGACAAGTCACTTACCCCAGTTGCCTAACCATCACCAGTTTTCTTCCTTAGAACCAATACTCAGTATCGAGTCTAAGACAGAACGTAAGGTTTTTAAAAAATATTAGCGAAGTAATTGCTAATATCATTATTGCTTCATTCTTATTCTAGTATTTTCTTACTTCACCCGGTGTTGCATTTGGAGGGATAAGGGCAGCAAGAGGCATAAAATGGAGAGTGCCAGAAAACAACAGTGAACCCCTAGATTATTATCATTTACTAAGTATTTTTTCTTAAGTTGCACTTCATGGAATCTCAGAACTGGGCAGGACTACAAAGGTTCCAGACAAAACTATACTTAAATAGAAATTTTCTCTGCAATATCCCTGGTGAGCAGTTATCTACCACTTGATGGCCTTCCACTAATGAGGAAATCACTGCTTTAGGATATAGCCCATTTGACATTTGGACATCTATAATTATTTGACAGATTTTGACTTAATATGAAAAAAATAGTACATTTTGGGACTTCCAGCCATTGTTTTTAGACTGTCTTTGTGAATTAATTAATTAAATCTGAATTATTATTAAGTGATTAATTATTTGCCTCACCTTAAGTTTCATATGATATTAGGATTTTCTTTAAACTACATCTTCTGCCATTTCTTGATTATGATACAGAGTAACTCCTAATAGATATCTGAAAATTCACACCCCTTCTTATTCTTCATTAGGAAGTAGCTTCATTCACCTAGTCTTCTTATTATTTCAGGAAAAAGCCCTCCCTTCTCTCTCTCTCTCTCTCTCTCTCTGTCTCTCTCTCTGTCTCTCT
>NW_025341931.1:0-8551 GCF_016433145.1 Gracilinanus agilis | reverse complement strand
ACATACAAAATTCACAACTTTATGAGTCCTTCAAGCAAGAAGCAACTCTCTATCTCTCTAAACTCTGCTCTTCTGGTTGAGATCCATAAATGACTGAGATGCTAATAATTTGAGGCAGTTATGGAAAGAGAAAAGCGAAAAGAATGCCTGTTGTTTTTCTAGATCCATGTTAATTATGGCCCAGAAAGTGCTTTTGTTTACAAAAGAAAATATGTACCCGTAAAATCATTGAAAAGATGAACTGCTTTATAGACAGAGTAAAGAAAGTATCAGCTCTGATTCTGGGAATTTGGTGGAGTAGAAGCAGCAAGGCTCTAGACCTCCATTAAAGCCCTTCACCACCAATCAAGGACAAAGGGCTCCGAGGGAACAGAAAACCAAATCTAACAAAACAACAGAGCTGGGGGATCCTCCAGCTGAACCCAACTTAAAAGGTAAGTGGAAATAAAAAAAAAAAAAGAAAAAAGCCTGAATTCTTGGAACTGTCTGGTGGGAGGGGAAAGAAAGGAGGAAGATCCCAGATCCCATTCTCCACCTAATGTGCTGAGTCTCCAGTGGATCCTGGAATCTCTGGGTGGGCTGGGGAACTAGTCCAAGGGAGTGCCTCGATGGCACAGCTATGCCAAACTCAAGGCTCTGATCACGGACAGCAGGGAAGCTGCTGGGGGGGAAACCCAGAGAGGATGAACATACACTCCATCTTGCACTGCCCCTCTTCCCTGCCCCTTCTTTTGAGGTTTTGACCTCAGTTACTTGGAGCTGTGCAGATCAACCCTACCTGGCTTAATCCTATCAATACAACAGACAAGACGTCTTCAGAGGGCAGGGAAGCTCCAACACCCTTCCCCCACAGACTACAGTGAAAGTAGCTGAATTCATTTCTTTAGCTTTTACCACCAGCTAGGGATAATCTGGCCTCAGGTCCCACTAACCTAATTAATCAACAAAACAGAGAAGAAGCCCTCCCAGGACCAAATAGCCCAAACCCACAGATAAAAAAAATGATCAGAGGACCAAGATTATAACCAATTACAGGGGAGAAAGAAGGAAAAAATATGAGTAAACGACAGAAAAAGAAAAAAGAAACCACAATCTACAGTTTCTATCCAGAAATTCAACAAAGAGCAAATGGATCAGAAGAAGATAAAGAAACACCAAGAAAAAACATAGAAACTTCAGTGAAATGGACACAGGCTTTGGAAGACCTTAAAATTCAATTAACTCAAGAACCCTCTGGCTTGGCTGTGGCCAGGTCCAGCCAGAGATAGAGGAGAGGTGAAATCTCCAGCCTCCACCTGATCAATAGCCTCCAGAGAATAGGGAGGCTATTACTGTAGATGTATTGATGGTCTTTATTCTCTCAGTTCTCTTATCACCAGTGTTGGTGATTCACTAGCTCTCACAACCTATCAGGAAATAGATTCAGGTTTATTTCTACCCTCTTCTTCTTAAACCACTCAACAACCCTTCACCAACCTTCAAACCACCCTTCCAGCCACCCACTGCCCAGATTGAACCACAGAAATTGGCAGAGATCTGTGATCTCCAGTTCTCAGCCTTTGAGTCCAGAGACTTCAGAGACCAGAGACTTCTCAGTCCAGAGATTTCTGAGATCAGAGACTCCCTCCAAAGTGGCTGAGGGGTATTTATAGGATGAGGTCAAACGATGTTTACCTCTGACTCATGGCACCTGGGAACATTCCGAGTCTTTCAACTACCATCCCTGTCACTCAAGGTGTCACTCTTCCCAGATTATTGAACATAACAGAATCTATCTACCAAAACAAACACAGGAATTATATGAACACAACTACAAAACACTTTCCACACAATTAAAGCTAGATCTAAACAATTGGAAAAACATTGATTGCTCATGGGTAGGACAAGCTAACATAATAAAAGTGATCATTGTACCCAAATTAATTTACTTATTTAGTGCCATACCTATCAAACTACCAAAAAACTTTTTTACTGAATTAGAAAAAACTATAACAAAGTTCATTTGGAAGAACAAAAGATGAAGAATATCAAGGAAAATAATGAAAAAAAATTGAAGGAAGGTAGCCTAGCAGTACCAGATATTAAACTCTACTATAAAGCAGCAGTCATCAAAACAATATGGTACTGGCTAAGAGACAGAAGGGAGGATCAGTGGAATAGACTTGGGGTAAGTGATGTCAGCAAGACAGTCTATGATAAACCCAAAGAGCCCACGTTTTGGGACAAAAATCCACTATTTGACAAAAACTGCTGGGAAAATTGGAAAACAATATGGGAGAGATTAGGTTTAGATCAACATCTCACACCCTAACCCAAGATAAATTCAGAATGGGTGAATGACTTGAATATAAAGAAGGAAACAATAAGTTAATTAGGCGAACACAGAATAGTATACTTGTCAGATCTCTGGGAAAGGAAATATTTTAAGACCAAGGAAGAGTTAGAAAAAATTACAAAATGCAAAATAAATCATTTTGATTACATTAAGTTAAAAAGGTTTTGTAAAAACAAAACCAATGCAACCAAAATCAGAAGGGAAACAACAAACTGGAAAAAATCTTTATAACAAAAAACTGTGACAAAGGTCTAATTACTCAAATATATAAGGAGCTAAATCAATTGTATAAAAAAATCAAGTCATTCCCCAATTGATAAATGGGCAAGGGACATGAATAGGCAATTTTCAAATAAAGAAATCAAAACTATCAATAAGCACATGAGAAAGTGTTCTAAATCTCTAATAATTAGAGAAATGCAAGTCAAAACAACTCTGAGGTATCACCTCACACCTAGCAGATTGGCTAAAATGATAGCAGGGGAGAGTATTGAATGTTGGAGGGGATGTGGCCAAATTGGGACATAAATGCACTGCTGGTGGAGTTGTGAACTGATCCAACCATTCTGGATGGCAATTGGAACTATACCCAAAGAGTGCTAAAATTTTATCCCTTTGAAATAGCCATACCATTGCTGAGTTTGTACCCCAAAGAGATCATAGCAAAAAAGACTTACAAAAATATTTATAGCTGTGCTCTTTGAGGTGGCAAAAAAAACCTGGAAAATGAGGGTCTGCCTTTCAATTGGGGAATAGCTGAACAAATTGTGGAATCTGCTGGTGATGGAATACTATTGTGCTCAAAGGAATAATGAACTGGAGGAATTCCATGTGAACTGGAAAGACCTCCAGGAATTGATGCAGAGTGAAAGGAGCAGAGCCAGGAGAACATTGTACACAGAGACTGATACACTGTGGCACAATCGAACATAACGATAACATACTAGCAGCAATGCAATGACCCAGGACAATTCTGAGGGATTTATGGTAAAGAACGCTACCCACATTCAGAGGAAGAACTACAGGAGAGGAAACACAGAAGAAAAGCAACTGCTTGAACACCTGGGTTGATGTGGACATGATTGGGATGTAGACTCTAAATGATCATCTTGGTGCAATTATCAATAATATGGAAATAGGTCTTGATAGATGACACATGAAGAAACCAGTGGAAATGCGCATTGGCTGGGGGAAAGGAGGGGGGTCGAGGGTGATAGAGAGTAGAGTAAGAGCATGAATCATGTATTGTAGTATAGAGAGAGGGGTCTTATAGTTTTTTCAAGCTTTGGCTGAGTTCTAAAGCAGTTAGGGGTTTGGAATCTTGAGGAAGAGGCAGTTGGTTTGAGTCTCCTGTGGAGAGAGGTTGTGTAACCAACTGAGCTGCCTCCTTACCTATCTGTACAATTGAAATTTAGCCTAGCTTTGATATATTTATTTAAGAAACTGTAATTTTGGATAAACCCTTTATATCTTCCTTCCCAATATTATTTCCTACCTTACCTCCCTTACCTTATATGTCTGTGGAGTTAATAAGGAGAGTAATTAGAGACGAGTTCAAAGCTGTGAAGGGTTAATTGTTATTTGACAGTATTAGATATAAAGAAACTAGTCAGTCATCATTTATTGTGTAGGTTGAGTTAAAGGCTGGTTCTTACTCAGACTCCATCTCTGCCTCCCTTCCCCCACCTGAGGTTCCTGAGACAACTGATAGGGCTTTCCTCAATCCACTTTCCTGACAAATCATCCTTTAAAGAAAATAAACCCTTTTGTGTTTCAACAGACCTATTAGCATAATTTCTCTGTTATTTATTAAGAGAAGGAAGAAGAGGGAAAGAACCAACATACTCTGGGCTTGAAGGGAAGCCGGGTATCCATCTTGGAGGAAGGTGTAACTGCAAAACAAGTCCCTTCCTGTGAAATTAACTAAAGTCTGTTTGTTCATTTCAGTTTAGTCTATTTCCCTCAGCCTGTGTTTGAGTCTAAGTCCCAGTCTGTAAAGCCTGCTGTTTGTCTGTTTAGTTTAATTTCTCCTCTCCCTGAAGATCTCTGTTCCCTTCTGTGTTATACTCCTGACTTCAACCCTATTATATCCTGAATCTCCTTAATCCCAGCCTACCTGTGACCTAGATTACCCATTTAGCAAGTCTCTGACAACCTCCTTTCAAATTCCCTTATACCACACACCTTTCCTCAAATTATCCTCATTACAGTATCCATGGAAAAATTTTCTAAAAAACAAAATTCAAAGCCCTAAAAATAAAGAAATAAAGACAATGGCATACACTTTGGGGGGAAAAAAAAAGAAAAGAAAGTATTAGCTGCAAATTGCAAATGCCCGCAATAAAAGAAGAAGGTTTTTTTGTTGAATTTTTTGACATATCAAATGAATGAACCCAGGCTCAAGGGCTCTTAACACTGCATTTATTTCTTTTCCTTTTTTTTCCCCAACAAAATCTTTTTGTAGGAACGTTTCATTAGAAACTCGGTGCTACAGAAATAAAGATATAAACAAGTATATAATTTTACATTAGTAGTAACATATGTACAAATTCTTTACATGTTTAAAAACCAGGGGGGGTCTTGGAGTGGGGTTAGCGAACATCAGCAGGACAGAAGACAGACGCTGTAATTTCTCCTTGATGTATTCTGGTAATGTTTCTTTATCCCCGTATCTAGGTAAGGCAAGAAGGTGAAGACAAGGCGGTGTCGTTATCTTCCTCTGCTTATGGCAGTGACAGCCTATGCCGAGAATGGTCAGTAGACAAGAACTTGAGGAGTATATCTACATCTCAGATAAAGAGGGTTTAGCAGTCAATTGAGTATGAATATAGGGAGGAAAAACCCACCCCTGAGTGGGAGATAAAGAGACACCCCCAAAGGTATTTGGGTTGAGCATCCCCAGCTATGGAAGATCACGTGACTTCTGACACCTCAATGTTAGGGTACTTTAAATGTCCAAATTCTAGAAGACTGAAAAAGGGAAGGGAAAAGACCTCTTTTCACACCCTCCTTTTACACTTTCAACATTCACTGTGCTTAGGGGAAACAGGATTTTGTGGCTATAGTAGACCCTGAATGCATGCATGAACCAAAATCACATGAAAAATTGAAATTTTGAAATGTACCATTTCTCAAGAAGAAAATGTCAGAAGGACTTCATCTTGGGGAGAAAGCATTTTTCAGTAAAGTATGTAATTATATTGTGGAGCCAAAAAGAAACTGATAAAACTAAAAAGGAAATACTTTAAAAGTGACTTTCCTAACTGATTGGCTGCTCACTGGTGTAGCCTGTATTAGTGTAGCCTGTATTAGGGTGGTATTGGGGATGGGTTAGGATGGATAGAATTGGGCCAGTAACAGGATGTTAACTGTGGGTTGGGAAGGCCAACAGAACCCAGTCCAGGCAGAGCCTAGTCTGAGATCATACACCCAGACCCCTCAATCAATAAGTAAAGAAGTAATTTTTTTAAAAAGGAGAAAGATTAGAAGGGATTTGGATAACCCTAAACTAAATTTATCTGCCTAAGAGTCCCAATGATCTAAATGTCTCCTCAAGGAGAGTCTTCTCAGAGTTTAGTCCTACACTACTCCTCTCCTAACTTCCTAGAAAATCCCATCCCCAATCTTGCTAAGCTGCACTAAACCCCGTTTAGATGGTATTAAGGTACTTGTCTGTGGCAAGCTTTGCAAGGCCCAGGGAAAAGATACCAAGTCTAAACAGACTCAGATCTCCCACTCACTGCAGCTGCAGTTGACGAGGTGTTGAGTCAGCTGAGCTTCAGTTCAAGGATCTTCACAGGAAACACAGAAATCAACAGGAAGGAATCCACAGTGTATGGGACAGTAAAAAGCCTCCTGGATGCTGGTGATCCACAAACCCTAGAAAGACTAATTGCTTTTCAGCTTTTCTAGTCAAACTCCCTTTACCAACATTCTAGAATTCTCTCCTGTTGGTCTCATGCCTCCACAAACTTACTCTAACCCTCTCTTCCTTATAACAAGCCCAACCAACATTTTCCACAAAACCAGACTTCAGAAGCTGGGCTGATTCAGGAAGATAATCCTCTGAGCTGGTAGAAGACCCTTTTGTTTCAGGCACAGCCATATGAATCCAGATCCTTCATATGAACACATCTAGAAACAGGTAAAAGACTTTTTTAAAAATATGATCACGCATGAAGGACTCTGTTGCACAGATCTGAGCCATGATAGAGAACTGATGAGTAATGTAGTAATAAGGGAATAGATGGTGATATTTAGGATGAGACTGGTTTGGATTCTTTGTTTGCTGTCTATAAAGTATCCCAGTTCCCTTTTGTGAAGGGAAGGCAAAGTAAGCCTCCCTCCACTGGACCAGCGCACACACTGTCTTGGAGACTATCTTATAGAAAAATATTTATATTTATTTGTAAATCAAGTTTAGAATATAAGGATCACAACTATTCTGGATGGCAATTTGGAACTATGCCCAAAGGGCTTTCAAAGACTTTCTGCCCTTTGATCCAGCTATACCACTGCTGGTTTTATACCCCAAAGGGATCATAAGGACAAAGACTTGTACAAAAATGTGTATAGCCATGCTCTTTGTGGTGGCAAAAAACTGTAAAACAAGGGTATGCCTATCAATTGGGGAATGGCTGAACAAATTGTGGTATATGCTGGTGATGGAATACTATTATGCTCAAAGGAATAATAAACTGGAGGAATTCCATGAGAACTGGAATGATCTCCAGGAATTGAAGCTGAATGAAAGGAGCAGAGCCAGAAGAACCTTGTACACAGAGACTGATACACTGTGGTAAAATAGAATGTAATGGGCTTCTGCACTAGCAGCAATGCAATGACCCAGGACAATTCTGAGGGACTTCGGAGGAAGATGCTATCCACATCCAGAGGAAGAACTGTGGAAGTAGAAACACAGAAGAAAAACAACTGCTTGATCACATGGCTCTATGGGGATATAATTGGGGATGTAGACTCTAAATGATCATCCTGGTGCAAATATCAATAATATAGAAATAGGTCTTGATTAGTGACACATGTAAATTCCAGTGGAGTTGTTTATTGGCTATGGGAGAGGGGTAGAAGGAAGGGAGGGAAAGAACATGAGTCATGTGACCATGGGAAAATATTCTAAATTAATTAAATAAAAGTTTTCAAATTAAAAAAAGAAAAATAAAAAGATCATACACAGGAATGCCCTAGTACTTAGGAATTAATACTCCAACCCCCCACCCCAAACTATGTTCACAGTGAGGTGAACTCTTCAGTACTTGCTGTTACTCTAAACTGCCTGTCACTAACTATTTTCCCACAAAAAACTACCTGACTACTGTTATGTTGATAATAACAGAATTATTTGGGAAGCTGATGAGATGGCCTGAAACTAGAAACCTGCTGACCCACACCTCACACACACACAGGCTAGAGTGAGTAGGGAAGGGTAGGTACTCCTTCCACCAAGCAGTTGGAAATCAGTTGGAAATGGAGGCAGGACTGATGTCTTCTGGCGAGCCTCAGCAAGGCAAATTTCTTTCTTTTTTTTTTTAACATTTATTAATAATCATTTTTAACATGGTTACATGATTCATGCTCCACCTTTCCCCTTCACCCCCGGCACTCCCCCCACCCATGGCCAACGCACATTTCCACTGGTTTTCTCATGTGTCCTTGATCAAGACCAATTTCCAAATTGTTGGTAGTTGCATTGGTGTGGTTATTTCGAGTCCACATCCCCAATCATGTCCACCCCGACCCATACGTTCAAGCAGTTGCTTTTCTTATATGTTTCCTCTCCTGCAGTCCTTCCTCTGAATGTGGGTAGCATCTTTACCATAAATCCCTCAGAGCTGTCCTGGGTCATTGCATTGTTGCTGGTACAGAAGCCCATTACATTCGATTTTACCACAGTATATCAGTCTCTGTGTACAATGTTCTTCTGGCTCTGCTCCTTTCGCTCTGCATCAATTCCTGGAGGTCTCTCCAGTTCGCCTGAAACTCCTCCAGTTTATTATTCCTTTTAGCACAGTAGTATTCCATCACCCGCATATACCACAGTTTGTTCAGCCATTCCGCAATTGAAGGACATCCCCTCCTTTTCCAGTTTGTTGCCACCACAAAAAATGCAGCTATAAATATTTTCATACAAGTCTGTTTATCTATGATCTCTTTGGGGTACAAACCCAGCAATGGTATGGCTGGATCAAAGGGCAGGCA
>NW_025341930.1:0-1331 GCF_016433145.1 Gracilinanus agilis | reverse complement strand
GTCTCTCTGTCTCTGTCTCTGTCTCTGTCTCTGTCTCTGTCTCTCTCTCTCTGTCTCTCTCTCTCTCTCTCTCTCTCTCTCTCTCTCTCTCTCTCTTCTCTCTCTCTCTGTCTCTCTCTCTCTGTCTCTCTCTCTCTCTGTCTCTCTCTCACATACACACACACAAACATTAATGTTTCAATTACATAAATAATGGATGCTACGTGGGTGTTGAGTGTTGATTTTGGTATTCAGGAATACATAAAAATCGATCCCATTGAAACAAGTAGTAACTAAATTTAAAATAATTATCTCGACCAGGATTTTTCTAGGACAAATTACCTTCATTGGAGTGTGTATGTGTGTGTGTGTGTGTGTGTGTGTGTGTGTGTGTGTGTGTGTGTATACAAGTAAGAGACTGCACACTAGAAAGAAATGAAGTAAATCTATACTTTAAATATCGATAATTTCTTATTTTCTTACTTTTGATTAAACAAGTATAAATAAAAGTTCAAATATTTTTCCTGCCTCCCCAATGGATCTATAAACATTCTATTTTGGAAACAATTGTTCTAGCTCAATCTTCATTTTACAGATGAAGAATTTGAGGAATAATGGAATTAGGATTTAAATTTAGATTCTCTAATTCCTAATTTAATGATCCTTTCCCCTGTCCACAAAAAATCATAAGCCATCACAGAATAATTTAAAACTCCAAAGTTCACACCTCTTTTCCATTTGGAAATTTTTGTTCTTCTACTTTGACTGCAAATAGTATCAACTCCCCCTATATCCTCTCCACCCCAGTGCAATCTCTCAAGCCAGCCTTAGTTTTGAAATAGATTACCAAAGGAAGATTAGCTGCCCTAAAGCTGTCACTGTGAACTGTTTTCTGGGAGGCATATGATTGAATCCATCCCGGAAGACTTTCCCTAGATAGCTACCTCAGAATAGGGCTACCTAAAACTTTTGTGGGCTCCATATCTAATCTTGTTGTGTCTTATGGTTTGTCCTATTCATTAAAAAATAGCATTTACATTTTATTAGGATTTTTTTTCTCAAATGCTATTCAGTCTAGTGGAAAGTTATTTTCTTCTTAATTCATCATTCACTTAAAATATATTTAGTGAATATTTACTATTTTTGCTGGAATATGGAATACAAAGATAATATGGGTATCATTCCTGTTCTTAATATATTCTAGGAGGAAAGATTAGAAATGTACAAAAAATAAATACAGCACAAAGCAATAATGTGATAAACAAAATGATATAGGAATTCAGGGGAGGAAGAGGCCATTTATGGCTTAGGTACCCAAGCAAGTGCAATCATTTCACAGTAGGACAGAGGCA
>NW_025341929.1:0-1213 GCF_016433145.1 Gracilinanus agilis | reverse complement strand
AAAAGCAAACAAACAGCTTTACAAACCTTAGGCTAAGAACCCTTTTTCCAACAGAAATTCAGCCTTTCCTTCAAATCTTTAAAAACATTATTTTGATACATTTTTTTAAACCCTTAACTTCTGTGTATTTTGACTTATAGGTGGAAGAGTGGTAAGGGTGGGCAATGAGGGTCAAGTGACTTGCCCAGGGTCACACAGCTGGGAAGTGTCTGAGGCTGGATTTGAACCTAGGACCTCCCGTCTCTAGGCCTGGCTCTCAATCCACTGAGCTACCCAGCTGCCCCCTTGACACATTATTTTTGATACACCTGGTAGAATTGCTTGTCAGCTCCGGGAGGGGTAGGGGAAAGAGGGGAGGGAGAGATCATGAATCATAGAACTATGGAAAAATACTTTAAACAAATAAACAAACAAACAACAAACAAACAAATAAATAAATAGAATGAAAACTCCTTGAAAAAAATATGTTATTTTGAGAAGGGGTCCATAGACAAAAAAAGACCATGAAATAACGTGATCCAAAGGAAGGTCTTCAGAACATTTGGCGGTTCCCTTGACAAAAAGTTACAGGAAGAAAAAGATCAGAGGCAAACAAGATTAGAAGGCATTGATGGGGGGCAGCTGAGTAGCTCAGTCAGATTGAGGGCCAGGCCTAGAAATGGGAGGTCCTGAGTTCAAATCTGACCTCAGATACTTCCTAGCTGTGTGACCCTGGGCAAGTCACTTGCCTAGCTCTTACTGCTCTTCTGCCTTAATACCAAGATTCTAAGAAGGAAGGTAAGGATTTAAATAAAAATAAATAGAAAGCATTGATGATTTGCCATTTGTTCAATTGGAGGAAGTATCTACATCAAGGAGATGCATGAAAGTATTAAAGAATAATGCAATATAAATTCACAAAAAATCCAAATATATTAATTATATCAACCTTTCTTACTCATAGAAGCACAGATTCTGAGTTGAGGAAATCTTAGAAGTCATCTAGTCCAAACCATTCATTTCCATGTAAAAAAAAAATCATGGAGCCCTTCTCCACCAGTTCCCTCCCTGCTTGGGCCGTAGTACCAGCGCAAGCCACCAGGTGGCTCCCCCTCTAAACTCAAGCTGCTCCACCTTTCTTCCAATGCACATGTGCAGATAGGATCTAGCATCTCAGAGGTGGGTGAACCACTCTGGACTTCTTAATATGGGATCTGTACACCCTTCCTTCCTT
>NW_025341928.1:0-2084 GCF_016433145.1 Gracilinanus agilis | reverse complement strand
TTTTTTTCTTACATTTTTCTTACTTTACTTTTCTTGCCTTTTTTTGCTATGTGGCTAATATGCAAATAAGTTTTTTTGTAACTTCACACTCATAATTTATATCATATTACTTGCCTTCTCAGTGGGTGGAGGAGCTAAATGGAGAGAAAAAATTCGGAACTAAATTTTTCTTAAATGAATTATAAAGTGTATTTATAAAAATAAAGGTATAGGATATGCAACAGTGAATTGTTTGGCTCATTGAAAGGATAATGTATTTTTTTTTCCATTGCAATTATCCTCATCTCTAACTAATACTCAATTCTGAGCCCTGGTTATGACTATTCTGATCAAGGCTGTATGGGCAGATTGTCCTTGAGGCTACATGTTATAATCTGGACAATATGAGATTTTTAAGAGATTTTTACAGTATCATAATCTCATAGATCTTAGTTTAACATTGAAAATGATCTAGTAATACATCTAGTAGTACAAACCCCTCATTTTATAAAAGAGGAAACTGAAGCCTTGAAAAGTAAAGTAATTTGCTTGTGGCATTGGTAAGTAGCAGAGACAAGGATCAGTCTCAAGACTCTGACCCTAAATTTAATTCTCTTTCCACTTATTATTGTGCCATATTTTTTCCAATTTGTTTTCTTCATAGCCCAACTTTGGTGGCCTTTGGGGTCCTTTGATAGCTAATTATTTTTTTTTATTTTTTTAGGTCACAGCAACAAATGAACACATTGAACAAGAAAACAATATATTCAAATCAACTGGAAGCACATATTACTACTCTAAAAGGAAGGAAAATAAGGTGGAATTGGTGGCCTCAGTCTTCTTTGAATCAGTTTCAGATCTCCAAGGATACTTAGATATGTCAGTCCAAAGCATTTATTTTCTTGTGATAACACAAGTCTTCCAAAGCTCTTGTGAATCAAATGAGATGGTATTAGTACTAGCACAGTACCTGGCACATAGTAGTCATTTAATAAATAAATAAATAGATGTTAATTCTCTTCTCCCTTTCCCAATCAACTCTCCGACTCACTCTTTCTTGAGTTTGCTTTTAGGTTTTAGATAATAAACTATTCAAAACCACAGTCTGAGTCCCTGAAAATATCTTTTCATGCCAAGCCATGCAAATACCATGAGGATTCAGAATAAGGCATTGAACTGAAATAGAATAGAAAGGTAAATAACAAGGAATTGAATCAGGCAGCAAATGTTCTTTGTGCCTATATCTCCCAAATGACTTTTATTTCCCATGGCATCAAGGGAGTAATAATGAAATTACTTCTTAATCCTTCTATTTTCCCAATATATAGAAAAAAGGGCAAAATCAGTTCTAGCTCAGGTTACTATGGAGAAGTTTAATGCTAACTCTTTCCTGAATTTCTTTTCTGAATTTCTTTTCAGTATATGTGGCTAGTGAGTGTTGCTGCCACAAGGGTGACTGAACATGAAAGTTTCTTGGCTTATTTTAGACCACATCCTGCCCATGCTGCATAGAACCTTCTAAATAGATATGCATGAAACTGTTACTGGCTTTAGAATTAAGTAACTCATAACCTTCCTTTCTATTCATCCTCTTATCTGAAGGAATGAAAAATGAATGAAAAAGCATTTATTAATTGCTTACTATGTGCCAAGCACTGTGCTATGCACTGAAAATACAAAAGCAAAGACAAAGACAATCCTAGTCCTCAAATAGCTTACATTCCAATAGGGGAATTAACACATTTAAAGGAATAATGACATGGGAAGAGTGTTTTTGTTTGGGAAAATTACAAAGATGTTGAGTGCAGCCATTGGGGAACAAATTGGTATGCCTTTTCTAGAAGGTATATATGGGAGGGGGGGGTGACTATATGATTTAGGCAGGATCAAATGTAGTAGGAATATATGTTGACTACCAAACATGACAGTATTCTATTTCTAGTCATGAAAGGGGAAAAATTCTGTATCAAATTTCTCAGGTAAAGGTTTTATATCCATGACATATAAACAACTAAAAGATAATTATATTAAATGTACCAACATATATTAAATCATGTATATGAGATAACATTTATATGTTATCAATGTATGTGTATATATTTTAA
>NW_025341927.1:0-4665 GCF_016433145.1 Gracilinanus agilis | reverse complement strand
TGGAGGTCCTGGGTTAAAATCTAGGCTCAGATACTTCCTTGCTGTGTGACCCTGAGCAAGTTATTCAACCCCCATTACTTAGCCCTTACAACTCTACTGCTTTAGAACCAATACACAGTATTGATTCTAAGATGGAAGGTAAGGGTTTAAAAATTAACAATTATAACAATATCTTATTAATGTTGGTCTCTTTAACTGTGGTGAAGGGAACATTATTCCAAACTTCAGGTTCTTTGTGCTACTACCTTCAGAGCTAACTTTCTCCAAGTCATCTTATTGTCAGATTTATTTAATAGTATAAAGGTGTTTGATGGAGTAAAATGATCATTTAACTGAAGATAAACAAACAAAAATCCAAAACTTCTTTAACTTAGAAGTAGCTAATGAATCTTTTTTCTACATTTATATCTACATAGAAATGTTTAAATTACAAGTACTGTGGATCCTCCATATACTATTTTAATCTCTTCTTTGAACATACATCTTTGAAGAATCTGAAACAGATCAATATCCTCTTCTCTTTTGCAAAAATTATCAAATAAATGAACAACCATAAAGATAGCCAGAATATGTTGGTTTATCATGATTACATAATACCAATTCATGGTAGAATAGTTTTTTGCCAATATATTCAATTCATTGAGGTTCTCTTAGTTCATATAGGAAACCTCCATATTATCATTCTTTACAACACAATAATATTACATGGCCATCATTTACCACAATTTTTTCAACCATTTCCCAATCAAGGGACAACTCTTTATTTTCTAATTGTTTTGCCACCACAAAGAGTGTGGCCATAAATATTTTATATAAACATTTTTTTTCATCTATTTGGGGCACAAAATTAGTAGTGGTATTGCTGGATCAAAGGGTATGCATTTTTTAAAGCCCTTTGTGCATGTTTCCAAATTGCGTCCCAGAATGGCTGGATTAATTCACAACTCCACCAACAATGCATTAGTGTCCCAATTTGGCCACATCCCCTGCAACATTTATTATTTTCCTGTACCAATCTGTACCAATTGGCCAATCTGCTAGGTGTGAGATAGTCCTCAGCTCTCTTTTGATTGGCATTTCTCTAATTTTAAGAACTTTAGAACACTTTTCAGGTGTTTATAAATAGTTTTGATTTCTTTATCTGAAAACTGCTTATTCATTTCCTTGATGATTTGTCTATTGGAGAATGGCTTGATTTTTTGTACTTAGCTCCTCATCAATTTGAGAAATTTAATCTTTGTCAGAGGTCTTAGTTATAAAAATGTTCCCCAATATATTGCTTCCCTTCTAACTTGGATGCATTGGTTTTGTTTGTATAGAAATTTTTTAATTCTGTATCTCCTTCTTAGTCTTAAATTCCTTCCTTTCCCATGGATCATAGATCCCATACCCATAGGTATTACTATTCAATGTTCACCTAATTTGTTTTATGATTTTCCTCTTTATATTTAAGTCATTTACCCATTCTGAACTTATCTTGGTATAGAGTGTAAGGTGTTGATCCAAACCTAATTTCTCTCATACTATTTTCCAATTTTCCTAACAGGTTTTGTCAAATAGCGAGTTCTTGTCCCCAAAGCTGGGATCTTTGGATTTATCAACTACTATCTTGCTACTGTCATTATGCTCCAAGTCTATACCATTGAGCCACCCGTCTTTCTCTAAGCCAGTACCAAATAGTTTTGATGAACACTGCTTGATAGTATAGTTTGAGTTCTGGTACTACTGGTACTACTTCCTTCACATTTTTTAGTAACCTTGATATTCATGATTTTTTGTTCTTCCAGATGAACTTTGTAATAATTTTTCTAATTCTATAAAAATGGTTTTTGGTAGGATGATAGGCATAGCATTAATAAATAAGTTATTTTAGGTAGGATTCTTATTTTTCTTATATTAGCTCATCCTACCAATGAGCAATTGATGTTTTTCCAGTTGTTTAAATCTAGTTTTATTTGTATGAAGAGTATTTTGGAGTTATGTTCATATAATTCCTGATTTTGTCTTGGCAAGTAGATTCCCAAATATTTTATATTGTTTAAAATGAGTTTAAATTGAGTTTCTCTTTCTAACACTTGCTACTGAGTTTTGTTGGAAACATAGGAATGCTGATGATTTATGTGGGTTTATTTTGTTTCCTCCAATTTTGCTAAAGTTATTGACTATTTCTACTAGTTTTTAGTTGATTTTTTTGTACTCTTTAGGTATACCATCTGCAAAGAGTTCATAGTTTAGTTTCCTCATTGCCTACTTTGATCCCTTCAATTTCTTTCTTCTCTAATTGCTACTGCTAGAATTTCTAGTACAATATTAAATAGTAGTGGTGATAAATGGGCATCCCTGCTTCACTCCTGATCTTATTGGGAAGGCATCTGACTTATCCCCATTGCAGATAATACTTGCTGATGGTTTTAAGGAAATACTGTTTAAAAAAAATTAAATAAATATTATCTGAGGAAAAGACCTTTTATTCCTATATTTTCTAGCGTTTTCAATAGGAATGGGTGTTGCATTTTGTCAAAGACTTTTTCTTCATCTATTGAGATTTCTATTAGTTTGGTGGTAAATTATGCATATATTTACCTAATATTAAACCATCCTTGCATTCCTTGTATAAATCTCACCTTATTATAGTGAATAATCCTTGTGATAACTTGCTGTAGCCTTTTAGATAGTATTTTATTTAATATTTTTGCATCTATGTTCATTAGGAGATTGGTCTATAGTTTTCCCTTTCTGTTTTCCTCTTAGTGGCTTGGAAATCAGTACCATATTTTATCATAAAAAGAATTTGGCTTTTTAGTCGAATAGTTTGTAGAGTATTGGGATTATTTGTTCTCTAAATGTTTGATAGAATTCACTTGTGAATTCATTTGGCTCTGGGGATTTTTTCTTAGGGAGCTCCTTGATGGCTTATTCAATTTCTTTTTCTGATATGGGATTATTTAAGCATTCTATTTCCTTTTATATTAATCTAGGCAATATATATTTTTTGTAAATATTTGCCCATTTTACCTAGATTGTCATATTTATTGTCATATAATTGGGTGAAATAGCTCTTACTAATTACCTTAATTTACTATTCATCAGAAGGTGAGCTTGCTCTTTTCATTTTTGATACCATTAATTTGATTTTTTTTCTTTCTTTTTTTCCTTAGATTTACCAGTAATTTATATTTTTTATTTCTTTTTTGAAAGTACCAACTTCTAGTATTATTTATCACTTCAATAATTATTTAACTTTCAATTTGATTAATTTCTCCTTTAATTATTAGGATTTCCAATTTAGTTTTTATCTGGAGATTTTTAATTTGTTCTCTTTCTAATTTTTTTAAGTTGCTGGCCTAATTCATCAATCTTCTTTCTCTCTATTTTATTTATAAAGGCACTCTGAAGGATATAACTTTTCTCCTGAGGACTGCTTTTGTTTTATCTTATAGATTTTGATATGTTATCTCCTCATTGTCATTCTCTTCAATGGCAGTAATTATTTCTGTGATTTGTTTTTTAACCCATCAATTTTGAAGAATAAGATTTTTTGTTTCCAATTAATTACTTTTGCCTTTCTATGGACCCTTATTAATTATAATTTTTACCTTTTTATTATCTGAAAAAGTTACATTTATTATTTCTGCTTTTCTCCATGTGTTTGCAAAGTTCTTATGCCCCAGTACATATTCAGTCTTTGCAAGTGTACCATTTACCATGTGCTTCTGAAATTAAGGTATATTCCTTTATATTCTTATTCACATTTTTGTCATATATCTATTAATTCTAATTTTTCTAAAATTTCATCCATATCTCTTACATCTTTCCTATTTATTTTTGGTTCAATTTATCTAGTGCTTAGAGGAGAAGGCTGAAGTCCCCCTCGTTTGTCATTTGACTTTATTTCCTACTTAAGCTCCTTTAGGTTCTCCTTTAAAAATCTGGATGTTATACCATTTGCTGCATAAATATTTAGTATTGATATTATTTCATTGTTTATAGTACCTTTTAGCAAGATATACCTTATTTCCTTATCTGTTTTAATTAGAACAATTTTTACTTTATTTTTGTCTGACATCATATTATTTTTACTTTAGATGTTACAAAATAAATTCTGCTCAGGCCTTTTACCTTTAATCTGTATGTGTCACTCTTCCTCAAATGTGTTTCTTGTAAACAACATATAGTAGGATTCTGTTTTTTAATCCACTCTGCTTCCCATTTCCATGATATGGGTGAGTTCATCCCATTTACATTCAGAGTTATGATTACTGACTTGCCCTCCATTTTATTTTACTCTTTTGATCTTGCTCTATTTCCTTTCACTCTGTTCTTCCTCATCAGTGTTTTGCTTTTCATCACCCCTTTCAACTTCCACCTCCTTCTAATTACCTCCCTCTTCCCTTGTCTTATTCTCTTTCCACTTCCCTTGAGGGTAATTTAGAATTCTATATTCCACTTAATATACTTGTTTTTTACTTTCTGAGTCAGTTTCAATGAGAGCAAATTTTAATCATTGCCCATCACCACCCTTCTCCTCCCCTCCACATAATGATTTTTCATGCCTCTTCATGTTAAATAATTTACCCCATTCTAGCTCCCCCTTCCCTTTTCTCCTGGTTTAATCCTCTCTTTCATCCCTTGATATATAAATATATATATACATATATATTTATA
>NW_025341926.1:0-1196 GCF_016433145.1 Gracilinanus agilis | reverse complement strand
CCTTCCTTCCTTCCTTCCTTTTTCTCTCCCTCCCTTTGTCTTCTCTCTCTGTCTCTTTGTCTCTGTCCTTCTCTGTCCTTAACCCTGCTGACCTTCCTCTCCCTCCTAACGTCAGCCAGTTTACCACACCAGGAAGGGATCCTACCTTGCTGTTGAAACACAAAAAAATGCAGAAAAAACTTTTAAAAGATGATTCCCCTTTCTTTCCATGTCAGCAATGCACTAGATAGCATTCTAATCTACTGGCATTAGGTTTTTTGGTAGTCATCTTGCTTAGAGTAACCACTTTTTTGAATTTGAATGTTCAGCTTGGAAAGGATAAGTCTAAGATTGGTCCAGTACTCTGCACCACCCATTGCCTTTGGCATTCTTATATCCTGTCTATCTCTTCTCCTTAAAATGGCAGTCTATTAAAAGGCAATGTTTGCTTCAAGAATGTAGCCATGAATTTATAGTGTTTAGGTAAATGGAAGATGGTGTAGGTGATGAGAAAGTCTTGAGACACATAAGTCTTAAGTAGTAAGGTATCATTGCTGTTTCCAACTCCATTCCTCTCAAGAACTCCCTATCATATCTGTTTAAAATCACATAGAGAGGGCAGCTGGGTAGTTCAGTGGACTGAGAGCCACGCCTAGAGATGGGAAGTCCTGGGTTCAAATCTGGCCTCAGACACTTCCCAGCTGTGTGACTCTGGGCAAGTCACTTGACCCCCATTGCCTAGCCCTTACCACTCTTCTGCTTTGGAACAAATATACAGTGTTGATTCCAAGATGGAAGGTAGGGGCTCTTAAAAATAATAATATATAAAATAAAATAAAATTACATAGAAAGGACAGCTGGGTGGCTCAATGGATTGAGAGGCAGGCCTGGAGACGGGATGTACTGGGTTCAGATCTGGCCTCGGATACTTCCTAGCTGTGTGACTGAGCACGTCACAACTCCCATTGCCTAGCCCTTACCACTCTTCTGCGTTGGAAAATATGCAGAGTATTGATTCTTTGAAATAAGATTTAAAAAAAAACCCACATAGAATGATAAGCTTGTCCTCTTTTGGCACATAGTTGATGTGAAACTCCAGGTCTTCATAAAAATCTTCTTTGCCTTCATCATGGTTTGTCATGGTGGGAACATTCACAATGATGATGATGACCCGGCACCAACTGTTCACCCTTTTCAGGAGGCATATAAGCTTATTG
>NW_025341925.1:0-1095 GCF_016433145.1 Gracilinanus agilis | reverse complement strand
CTTGTCTCTAGGCCTGGCTCTCAATCCACTGAGCTACCCAGCTGCCCCTACATACAACTTATAACTACCTACAACTATCTATAATTACTACCTAAAATTGCCTATAACTATCTATAAATGCTCTTAGAGAAAATCCAGCTGATTATCCTTCACCTCAGTTCACCAGGCAGAATCTATCTATCTATCTATCTATCTATCTATCTATCTATCTATCTATCTCCTAACCACTAATTAATCTCCAACCCAGGCCACCAGCAACCAACCCTCAACAACCAACTCTTTCCCAGCAGCCAAATTCCCCACAACTGCCAGCCCTAACTATCAGCAACTGATCCCCAAATGTCAGCAACTAATTCCTTTTATCACCTTTTCCTACCTCACTTCCTGTCTCTATTGTCCCTCCTTCCTGTCTCTCTTGTCTCTCCTTCCTGTCTCTATGGTTTCTCCTTCCTGTCACTGTGGGCTGGTTAATCCCTTCACATCTCTATGGTAAGAGGACCTCCAGGTCCCCCATTAATTTAAAAACAGAATAAAAATTCCTTTTAACAATCCTCCCTGTGGTCCTTTGGGAGGCTAGTCTCCCCAATGGATCAGATAAAAATATCTAAACATATTTCTAAAAATCTCCTATTTAAAGATGCCTATAATATTATACTAACTAATAGAAAACTAAAATAAAAGAGAAAAAAATCAAAACCAATGGTAATTAGGCACAGTGACAAAAAGCCAATTAGGGGGCAATCCCCTTTGCATAAGAAATTTACATTCATTAAACGTATTCAATGCCCTTCCAATCAATCAATACTTCCCACAGTTCAATTTAGACCTTCCAATGCAGTATAGGTTTGTTTATGGTGTCTTCTTCAAATAGTTTACTTTTCTTGATTCAGGGTGTGAGAATTAAGGCAAGTCATGAAATTCTTGCAATAGGCACGGAATGTTGGCAGAAGGGGGAGTGCAAATGACAGTTGGAAGATCAGAGACTTCTGAGAGTTTTGGAACTAAGAAAGGTTCCTTTTGGGTCCTTTTGAACTCATGGGGGATAACTTGAAGTTTAAATTCTGTGACCACCAGAAGATATTTTGAGGTTCCTGA
>NW_025341924.1:0-1993 GCF_016433145.1 Gracilinanus agilis | reverse complement strand
TCCCTGTCCCTTTGGGTTTTGTTATTAGATGTTAAGATTTTAGAGTAATCATTCCTATAGTCATTCCTATCCCTTCTTTTAGTTGTTTCTAATTAAAACCCAATTTCACCTTGTTACCTTGTCAGTTAATTCAAGGCCTCTGGCCAGAGTGACAGTTGGTTGTTATTTTTCCAGTTGGGAGTGGTGTAGCTGTACAAGACTTCAGTGATCAGTTTTAGTCTCTCTTACATCCCAGAGAGTGTTCCCACAAACCCCATAGTTGATTTTAAATTCCCTGGTGACCCCATTACTTATATTTCCTACAGTTTGGCACTACCCAGATGGGCGGATAGAGAGACAGACAGGAAGTGAACAGTTGGCCAGCTAGATTCATAAAGGAAGTAAGAGGGGCTTGAACATTCCAAGAGGGAGCTCAGCCATTGGGTGAGAGCTGAGAGTTCTCAACCAGTGGTGAGCTGCTCAGAGCTTCTCAGCCCCCACCCCAGGTCATTCATAAATCTCTGTGGGTAGGGGAAAATACTATCAAGCTTGGTGTTGCCCCAGAAAGAGAGATTTTCTTCATTTCTTTTTTGTTTTGATGGTTCTGTTTTCTGTTGCTGTGTTTAATTATACTTGTATTTAATTAATTGTGTTAGTAATTATTATTAGTCAGAATAGTGGCTAATAATACAATAAATTTTGTTGTTAGTTGGTCTGTTTGGGGAATGATGGGTACAATGGTGATTGAAGATTGGATAGATTATGTATTTGTGATGTTGTAGAAAGGTGTTTGGGCTATTCCTTACCTGTGGTTTAGAGTTATACCCAGGTATTTTAGAGGGATAATGGACTTGGAATTGGCACAACCGCTTTTGACAATCAACATACTGGATTTATTGTGTCACTTGCCAGTTCTGATTCTGACTGGTTATGTTGTATACAAACTAAGGTGGATATTGTTTCATATTGGGTATTTTGTTAAAATCATTGTGACTTGGTGTTTCAGGGATTCTGAAACCAAAAAAATGTTAAGACTATTACAAATTAAGTTAGATAATTTAGAGTTATGTATGCAAAACGCTTCGTTCTCTGGTCAATCACTTGGTACATTTCACATTGGCAATGAATATATGAACATGGGCATTTCTGGCAAAGGTATTCCAACAAAGGCTGAGCTAGAACAACAGGCTCAAAATAAGGCTGTAACTCCCATTAATCTTTTTCCCCTTCGCGATCTTCCCATCGTTCGCGAAGATGGTGTATTCCATGTCAAACAACATACTCGATTCAGATCTGAAGATGTAGATAATCTAAAACGTAAGATCCCAAATTTCCACGATGACTCCAGGAAATTTGTGAAGATCTTCAAAGCTTTTGTAAAACAACAGGATCCAGACTTTGAAGATTGCTGGTACGTGTTAGGGGAGATCTTATCACATCATGACAGAACAAAGTTTGTAGAGGAGACACGAAACATGGAGGGAATGACACCATGGCCTGTAGATTGGGAGGAACTGGACCTGAATTCAGTTCCTACCTACAGAATGTTAAAACAAGCATGTAAATCTCTGATTCAGGTTCTAGAGAAGCATGCTAAGCGTCCAAATTCATGGAGCAAATTCGAAAAGATCAGGCAGACAGCAGTAGAGACCCCTGCAACGTTTTTGGACAGAATCATAGAGGCAGCAGAAATGTATTTGAATATTTTAGAAAATACCACCGTAGATCATGTTAAAAGAATTTTTGTCAGAAATTCGGTTCCCCAGGTAAAGAAATTTTTATGGACAATTACCCTGATTGGGAATTGTTGAGCTTAGACGAATTAAAACAAAAAGCAACATACGTTTTTGCCCAAGAGAAAGACAGGAGTAGTGATGACGAGGATACAATTATTGAAAATCTTAGGAAACAATTAAGGGAGGCAAATTCTCGAGCTGACCAGAAAGAAATAAGTGAAATCAAGGCGGTAGCAGCGTTACGGGCAGCAGAAAAGAGAAATAATAATAATAATTAT
>NW_025341923.1:0-2386 GCF_016433145.1 Gracilinanus agilis | reverse complement strand
GTCTGCACAGGGTCCCCACTCACAGTCCAAGCCTGAGCTCGAGATCCTTGTCTGCGCCTAGGGCACTGCCTTCGCCCGCGCAGACACTCGGGAAAGTTCATGTGCTTTCTTTAACCTCTTGGGGTCCTAAGTCTTGCTACTCTCAGGAACAAGCCCTGGTGCTGCCAGTGACTTAATGGGTGCCCCAAATCTGCTTTAACTCTTGTGCACTGGCCTCTGAGCTCTATGTGGTGTGGGGGGTGGGGGAGGGGCTTCTTCCTCTCGCCTTTTAGTGAGAGCTGTTTCACCCCTTTATAGAGTGGAAATGCCCCGATTCCACATACCTTCAATGCTGAGCCCTGTTGTGGGTTCCCTTCTTTCGTCTGGATTCGTTTTTATGTCTCCTTGAGGAGTCCTGTATGCTTTGGTTAGGAGAGATCAAGCTGCTGCTCCTTACTCTGCCGCCATCTTAACCAGAAGTCTGATTGTCTCTTTCTGAGCATGATTACCTCTTTACCTGCTTTGCCCAGAAAAAATTTCTTCTTATCTCTTTTATTATTCACTGGCACTTTTGTTCTCCACCTCCATTCCCAAGAGGAGGGAATTCCACATTTATATAGCAAACAGTTTCTAACAACTGCCTCCTAATGCCTTTAGAGTCTAGATATTATACTGGGAAAACTTGGGAACCACATAGAAGTCTGGAAATTAAGCCAGGAAATTTCCTGAGCGATAAAATATTTTTAATATTAGAACATGTCTGTGCTTTGAGATCTCAGCTTTTTACAGATTCCTTGTTTCCACACTGCTTGCCTTGAATTTCAAACTACTCTCCTGCCTCATCTCCTCTTCTAGTTTTGAGAACTCTTATCTGATTTGAATTTGGAGATCCATCCTTGAAGTTTGTTTGCCCACCCAACACTTGGTTACTTAGGGTAATAAGATGAGCACTAAATTGGAAATATGAGGGCTAATTGTGTGAAACAGGGGAAGTCACTTCCTACCTTTAAGGCTTCAGTATCTGTAGAATAAAGGGATGGGGAGAATGGGCTCCTTAGGGAACCTTATATAAATGTAAATCTTTAAGGCTTTAGACTTGATCTATTGTCTTTCTTTTCACAAAGTCACAGATTTAGAACTGGAAGGGACATTTAAGAGACCATTTATTTGGAACCCCTTCTTGTACTAAGGAAACAAAGGCTCAGAGAGGTCAGGTAGCCCAGGGTTACCTAGATTGGTGATGGCAAACCTATGACAAACGTGTCAGCACTGACACACATAGCCATTTTTTATGACATGCAGCCTCATGCAGAGAAATATGGGGCCACATGTCAAGGATGAAACACTTGCTGTAGTGTAGTGTAGACACTCTGTGTACTATAGATGATAATTCTACCTATATTAATTTACCTATTTTGGTTTATTAAATAGTTATATATTAAATTTTACTTTTTTGTTATTTAAACTAGAAATATCATGAAATCATGCTGTTTTTCTCAAAGTAACACACCACCTGAGTTATGCTTGTTTTTTTGGCAAATTTTGACCAGGCTCAAAAGGTTGCCCATCACTGACCTAGATAGTTTGAGAGGCAGGATTTGAATTCATGTTAGTAATTCACTACCTTACCTTTGTTTTAAGCAAAAATGTAAAATTCCATAAAACTGCTATTAACAGTATAGTTTTCCACAGCTGGTAACTATTTGAGGTTCTGGGGACTCTGGGGGGAAAATCAGCTTCCCTATGCCCCATCTGTGGAAATCCCTGTAAAGCAGTTACCACATTCTGTCTTTTTTTCCTCCTTTCCTCTTCTATTCTCCCATGTCACACCCCTTAGGACTGACTTATCTACACAGAACCATAGAAGGTTAGAGCTAGTTAAAATTACAAAGAAGATAGAGCAGTGGAGTGCGGGTGGGGTACTGAAGCAGGAGAACCTGGGGAGCATGAAAAGGATGCAAAATATTGTATTATTTTTCAAAACCAAACCTGCTTTTTTCTCATCCTGAATCCAATTCATTGGCCATTTGCAGCCCTTTCCCATGATATGTGTATTGGCGGACCAAATCTTAGGTCTAGAGCTGGAAGAGCTGTCCAAAGGCATTTAATCCAATCCCCTCATTTTACAGATTATTTATGTGCAGAGAGGTTACATAATCTGCCTAAAATCATACAAGATATATTACAAGATATATTGGAAAAGAAATCTAAATTCATTGGATTGCAGTCTTCTTGAAGTTGAGGACTTATCTTTTGCTTCATTTCCTATTCTTAGCACTTAGAGCAGTGCCTAACACATGATAGGTGCTTAATAAATGTTTATTGATTGATTGCTATTTTCAGATTCAGTGGCCTTTCCATTATATTATGCTGCACCCTCCCTGCATGGGGTGGAAACAGGAGGATC
>NW_025341922.1:0-1887 GCF_016433145.1 Gracilinanus agilis | reverse complement strand
CTCAAATCTGGCTGGTACCAGGTTTGAGGCCTTCACAGTGACTCCTGCACTGCTCCTTTGGCCCTGTCAGCTTAGATCACTAAGATTAGATTAGAATAAGTCCTCCCCTTGCCCTGTGGTTTTGCCCTTTAGGTCTTAAGTATAGAAATCCCTTTACCACCTTTATTTTAGTTGTACATAATTAAAACCATTAAAATTTTTATCTTGCCTGTTGGTTTCAAAGTCTCTGTCCTAGGGAGAGCTGGGTGGCAGTTGAGAACAACTGCCATTCCTGTGTTAATCCTGTGAACTCTGGACTACTTATCCTGGTCTTGTGTCTCCTACAACCCAGTGTGTGTACCCACAATCATTAGTATTGCTGTAATATCCCTGGGGCCTCCATTATCTTTTTCACAGTAGTAATATTTTCAAATCCAGAACATAAAATTATAACCAAATGCATAACCCTCATAATAATTTGGTTTCATAGTGAATATGATCTTGATTGTGATGGCATTCCTATTATTATAATGTCATTTACTTTGTAGTGATGTTGATACAATTATAATTAATTAACAAAATTGTTAATATTATGACAGTGTAATTGAAGAATGCGTTTAACTAGAAAAATTGATCATCTCAGTAATCTTAAGGGACCTGAAATAAGACTATTATTTGCAAATGTATAAATATTCCAAAGTACGTGGTTGCAAATTTTGAAGTTTTCAATCAATATCCTTTGAAGAGTTATTGGTATATCAAGATCAAAACATGTAAAACAATGATTTATATAGTCATAGAGAAAAAAAAAACCTGCTACTGAGAAAAGGAATTTTCCTTACTTCTAAATACTTAGAACTTCTAACAAATTTATTAACCTTTTAAGGGTTATGATTAGCAGCATCATTGAATTTTGATGTGATACAGACAAAAATGATGCAAGCAAAGCTGATACAAATATTGGGTTTTAACAAAATTGTTATTGAGTGTTATCAAAACATGTACCTTACTTTGTGAAAACTGCAAACATGTTTAAATGTAAACTATGTGTAAAAGCTATTGGTTAAAAATTGATCATGCCTATTTACAATAATATATGATTCGTATTATGAATGAAAAGTTTAAAGTAAATTGACTACCACAATGAGCTAAGCTAATAACCTGCTGCTGCCCCTGCCTTAACCCTCAATATTCTTAAAGATAACATTAATGAAAACTTAATTCCAAGCAAAGTTGTTAACTTTTTTCTCTATTATTGGAAAGAATTATCAGTTAGTTTATACATTGAGAATTTGTTGAAAAGAAAATTTGTTTATCATATATTGTAACATTACAAATTTTCATTGTGTATGTAAATCTTAGAAACCTTTCAAATGCTATTGGTAATAATTACTGTTTAAGGTAAAAGTCATTGGATTTGCAAGTGGTATTACTCATTTATGGATCATTGAATTGGATTCACCATTCAAAAGAGAGTTATCACTGATGAATAATCCCTGACTCTTACCTGAAGTCAAACAATGTCATATTCCTTTCCCTCCTTTTGCTATAATCAAAGCAAAGTGATATGATAATTGAAGCCCTAGAAATGTTAATGTCTATAGCAAGCAAATGTGTTCCACTATTTGCTTAAGAAACCGTACCCACCCCAAGTGTTGTTTCAATGAAAGTTAGTTTGAACCTCTTGTAAATTAACTTACTTGTACAATCTCTGAACATCAATTGGAATAACTCATTATAGTTACAAAGAAATAAATAATATCCCAGAATTATAATATGGGGGTTGAGTTTTTGTTTCATTCATACAGAAAATGGATCTGATTTTTGTATAAAAGACCTTTCACTAAATTTAAACTTTCTCTTTCTCTCTCTCTCTTTCTCTCTCTCTCTCTCTCTCTCTCTCTCTCT